>NW_027663904.1:0-105000 GCF_964034855.1 Anser brachyrhynchus
GTTAGGGTTAGGGTTAGGGTTAGGGTTTAGGGTTAGGGTTAGGGTTTAGGGTTAGGGTTAGGGTTAGGGTTAGGGTTAGGGTTAGGGTTAGGGTTAGGGTTAGGGGTTAGGGTTAGGGTTAGGGTTAGGGTTAGGGTTATGGTTAGGGTTAAGGTTAGGGTTAGGGCTAGGGTTAGGGTTAGGGTTAGGGTTAGGGGTTAGGGGTTAGGGGTTAGGGGTTAGGGGTTAGGGGTTAGGGTGAGGGTTAGGGTTAGGGTTAGGGTTAGGGTTAGGGTTAGGGTTAGGGTTAGGGTTAGGGTTAGGGTTAGGGTTAGGGTTAGGGTTAGGGTTAGGGTTAGGGTTAGGGTTAGGGGTTAGGGGTTAGGGGTTAGGGGTTAGGGGTTAGGGTGAGGGTTAGGGTTAGGGTTAGGGTTAGGGTTAGGGTTAGGGTTAGGGTTAGGGTTAGGGTTAGGGTTAGGGTTAGGGTTTAGAGTTAGGGTTAGGGTTAGGGTTAGGGTTAGTGTTAGGGTTAGGGTTAGGGTTAGGGTTAGGGTTAGGGTTAGGGTTAGGGTTAGGGTTAGGGTTAGGGTTAGGGTTAGGGTTAGGGTTATGGTTAGGGTTAGGGTTTTGGGTTAGGGTTTGAGTTAGGGTTAGGGTTAGGGTTTAGGGCTAGGGTTTAGGGTTAGGGTTTAGGGTTAGGGTTAGGGTTAGAGTTAGGGTTAGTGTTGGTGTTAGTGCTAGGGTTAGGGTTAGGGTTATGGCTAGGTTTAGCGATGGGTTATGTTTAGGATTAGTGTTAGGGCTATGGCGAGGTCTACGGCTAGAGATAGGGTTAGGGTTAGGGTTAGGATTAGGGTTAGATTTAGGGTTAGGGTTAGATCCGGTTAGGGTTAGGGTTAGGGTTAGGGTTAGGGTTAGGGTTAGGGTTGGGTTAGGGTTAGGGTTAGGGTTAGGATTAGGGTTAATGTTACGGTTAGGGTTAGGGTTAGGGTTTGGGTTAGCGTTATGGTTACGGTTAGAGTTTAGGGGTTAAGGGTTAGTGGTTAGGCATTAGGGGTTAGGGGTTAGGGGTTAGGGTTAGCGGTAGGGGTATGGTTAGGGTTAGGGTTTAGGGTTTGGCGTAGGGTTAGGGTTAGGGGTAGGGTTAGGTTTAGGTTTAGGGTTAGTTTAAGGGTTAGGGATAGGGTTAGGTTTAGGGTGAGCGCTAGGGTTAGAGTTAGGGTTAGGGCTAGGTTTAGGGTTTGGATTAGGGTTACGGTTAGGTCTAGGGCTAGGGTTCAGGCTAGGGTTAGGGTTTAGGGTTAAGGTTAGGGTTACGTTTAGGGTTTAGGGTTTAGGGTTAAGGATTAGGGATAGGGCTAGGGTTAGGGTTAGTGTTTAGGTTCGGGTTAGGGTTAGGGTTTAGGGTTTAGGGTTTGGGTTAGGGATAGGGTTAGGGTTAGGGTTACGGTTATGGTTACGGGTAGAGGTTAGGGGTTAGGGCTTAGAGGTTAGGGTTAGGGTTAGGGTTAGGGTTAGGGTTAGGGTTAGGGTTAGGGTTAGGTTTTTGAGACAGGGTTTAGTGTTAGGATTTAAGGTTAGGGTTAGGGTTAGGGTTCAGGGTTTAGGGTTTAAGGTTTAGTGTTTAGGGCTAGAGTTAGGGTTAGGTGTCGGGTTCTGGTTAGGGTTTAGTTGTAGGGGCAGTGTTAGTTTTAGTGTTAGTGTTAGGGTTAGAGTTGTTTGGAAATATTGAAGGCGCAGAGTTCTGTTGAGTGTGGGGTTGCTTAAAGGCTCGGGTTTTTTCGGGTCTAACTCGGGTTCAGCTTCTTGTTGCGGTTAGGGTTATGTTTAGGGTTGTTAGGAAAGAGTGAAGACGCAGAGTCCTGTTGAGTGTGGGGTTGCGTAAAGGCTCCCCCAGGGAGTTCAGGTGTACCCAAAGGCTTCCGCTGAGAGCACTTTTTGATGGCAGAAAGTGGCACCGTACGTGTTTTTTCGGGTCTAACTCGGGTTGAGCTTCTTGTTGCGGTTAGGGTTATGTTTAGGGTTGTTAGGAAAGAGTGAAGACGCAGAGTCCTGTTGAGTGTGGGGTTGCGTAAAGGCTCCCCCAGGGAGTTCAGGTGTACCCAAAGGCTTCCGCTGAGAGCACTTTTTGATGGCAGAAAGTGGCACCGTACGTGTTTTTTCGGGTCTAACTCGGGTTCAGCTTCTTGTTGCGGTTAGGCTTATGTTTAGGGTTGTTAGGAAAGAGTGAAGACGCAGAGTCCTGTTGAGTGTGGGGTTGCGTAAAGGCTCCCCCAGGGAGTTCAGGTGTACCCAAAGGCTTCCGCTGAGAGCACTTTTTGATGGCAGAAAGTGGCACCGTACGTGTTTTTTCGGGTCTAACTCGGGTTCAGCTTCTTGTTGCGGTTAGGGTTATGTTTAGGGTTGTTAGGAAAGAGTGAAGACGCAGAGTCCTGTTGAGTGTGGGGTTGCGTAAAGGCTCCGCCAGGGAGTTCAGGTGTACCCAAAGGCTTCCGCTGAGAGCACTTTTTGATGGCAGAAAGTGGCACCGTACGTGTTTTTTCGGGTCTAACTCGGGTTCAGCTTCTTGTTGCGGTTAGGGTTATGTTTAGGGTTGTTAGGAAAGAGTGAAGACGCAGAGTCCTGTTGAGTGTGGGGTTGCGTAAAGGCTCCCCCAGGGAGTTCAGGTGTACCCAAAGGCTTCCGCTGAGAGCACTTTTTGATGGCAGAAAGTGGCACCGTACGTGTTTTTTCGGGTCTAACTCGGGTTCAGCTTCTTGTTGCGGTTAGGGTTATGTTTAGGGTTGTTAGGAAAGAGTGAAGACGCAGAGTCCTGTTGAGTGTGGGGTTGCGTAAAGGCTCCCCCAGGGAGTTCAGGTGTACCCAAAGGCTTCCGCTGAGAGCACTTTTGGATGGCAGAAAGTGGCACCGTACGTGTTTTTTCGGGTCTAACTCGGGTTCAGCTTCTTGTTGCGGTTAGGGTTATGTTTAGGGTTGTTAGGAAAGAGTGAAGACGCAGAGTCCTGTTGAGTGTGGGGTTGCGTAAAGGCTCCCCCAGGGAGTTCAGGTGTACCCAAAGGCTTCCGCTGAGAGCACTTTTTGATGGCAGAAAGTGGCACCGTACGTGTTTTTTCGGGTCTAACTCGGGTTGAGCTTCTTGTTGCGGTTAGGGTTATGTTTAGGGTTGTTAGGAAAGAGTGAAGACGCAGAGTCCTGTTGAGTGTGGGGTTGCGTAAAGGCTCCCCCAGGGAGTTCAGGTGTACCCAAAGGCTTCCGCTGAGAGCACTTTTTGATGGCAGAAAGTGGCACCGTACGTGTTTTTTCGGGTCTAACTCGGGTTCAGCTTCTTGTTGCGGTTAGGGTTATGTTTAGGGTTGTTAGGAAAGAGTGAAGACGCAGAGTCCTGTTGAGTGTGGGGTTGCGTAAAGGCTCCCCCAGGGAGTTCAGGTGTACCCAAAGGCTTCCGCTGAGAGCACTTTTTGATGGCAGAAAGTGGCACCGTACGTGTTTTTTCGGGTCTAACTCGGGTTCAGCTTCTTGTTGCGGTTAGGGTTATGTTTAGGGTTGTTAGGAAAGAGTGAAGACGCAGAGTCCTGTTGAGTGTGGGGTTGCGTAAAGGCTCCCCCAGGGAGTTCAGGTGTACCCAAAGGCTTCCGCTGAGAGCACTTTTTGATGGCAGAAAGTGGCACCGTACGTGTTTTTTCGGGTCTAACTCGGGTTCAGCTTCTTGTTGCGGTTAGGGTTATGTTTAGGGTTGTTAGGAAAGAGTGAAGACGCAGAGTCCTGTTGAGTGTGGGGTTGCGTAAAGGCTCCCCCAGGGAGTTCAGGTGTACCCAAAGGCTTCCGCTGAGAGCACTTTTTGATGGCAGAAAGTGGCACCGTACGTGTTTTTTCGGGTCTAACTCGGGTTCAGCTTCTTGTTGCGGTTAGGGTTATGTTTAGGGTTGTTAGGAAAGAGTGAAGACGCAGAGTCCTGTTGAGTGTGGGGTTGCGTAAAGGCTCCCCCAGGGAGTTCAGGTGTACCCAAAGGCTTCCGCTGAGAGCACTTTTTGATGGCAGAAAGTGGCACCGTACGTGTTTTTTCGGGTCTAACTCGGGTTCAGCTTCTTGTTGCGGTTAGGGTTATGTTTAGGGTTGTTAGGAAAGAGTGAAGACGCAGAGTCCTGTTGAGTGTGGGGTTGCGTAAAGGCTCCCCCAGGGAGTTCAGGTGTACCCAAAGGCTTCCGCTGAGAGCACTTTTTGATGGCAGAAAGTGGCACCGTACGTGTTTTTTCGGGTCTAACTCGGGTTGAGCTTCTTGTTGCGGTTAGGGTTATGTTTAGTGTTGTATGGAAAGAGTGAAGACGCAGAGTCCTGTTGAGTGTGGGGTTGCGTAAAGGCTCCCCCAGGGAGTTCAGGTGTACCCAAAGGCTTCCGCTGAGAGCACTTTTTGATGGCAGAAAGTGGCACCGTACGTGTTTTTTCGGGTCTAACTCGGGTTCAGCTTCTTGTTGCGGTTAGGGTTATGTTTAGGGTTGTTAGGAAAGAGTGAAGACGCAGAGTCCTGTTGAGTGTGGGGTTGCGTAAAGGCTCCCCCAGGGAGTTCAGGTGTACCCAAAGGCTTCCGCTGAGAGCACTTTTTGATGGCAGAAAGTGGCACCGTACGTGTTTTTTCGGGTCTAACTCGGGTTCAGCTTCTTGTTCCGGTTAGGCTTATGTTTAGGGTTGTTAGGAAAGAGTGAAGACGCAGAGTCCTGTTGAGTGTGGGGTTGCGTAAAGGCTCCCCCAGGGAGGTCAGGTGTACCCAAAGGCTTCCGCTGAGAGCTCTTTTTGATGGCAGAAAGTGGCACCGTACGTGTTTTTTCGGGTCTAACTCGGGTTCAGCTTCTTGTTGCGGTTAGGGT
Source organism: Anser brachyrhynchus (assembly GCF_964034855.1). Classification (NCBI taxonomy): domain Eukaryota; kingdom Metazoa; phylum Chordata; class Aves; order Anseriformes; family Anatidae; genus Anser; species Anser brachyrhynchus. The sequence goes on from NW_027663904.1 coordinate 4,842, forward strand.
TATGTTTAGGGTTGTTAGGAAAGAGTGAAGACGCAGAGTCCTGTTGAGTGTGGGGTTGCGTAAAGGCTCCCCCAGGGAGTTCAGGTGTACCCAAAGGCTTCCGCTGAGAGCACTTTTTGATGGCAGAAAGTGGCACCGTACGTGTTTTTTCGGGTCTAACTCGGGTTCAGCTTCTTGTTCCGGTTAGGCTTATGTTTAGGGTTGTTAGGAAAGAGTGAAGACGCAGAGTCCTGTTGAGTGTGGGGTTGCGTAAAGGCTCCCCCAGGGAGTTCAGGTGTACCCAAAGGCTTCCGCTGAGAGCACTTTTGGATGGCAGAAAGTGGCACCGTACGTGTTTTTTCGGGTCTAACTCGGGTTCAGCTTCTTGTTGCGGTTAGGGTTATGTTTAGGGTTGTTAGGAAAGAGTGAAGACGCAGAGTCCTGTTGAGTGTGGGGTTGCGTAAAGGCTCCCCCAGGGAATTCAGGTGTACCCAAAGGCTTCCGCTGAGAGCACTTTTTGATGGCAGAAAGTGGCACCGTACGTGTTTTTTCGGGTCTAACTCGGGTTCAGTTTCTTGTTGCGGTTAGGGTTATGTTTAGGGTTGTTAGGAAAGAGTGAAGACGCAGAGTCCTGTTGAGTGTGGGGTTGCGTAAAGGCTCCCCCAGGGAGTTCAGGTGTACCCAAAGGCTTCCGCTGAGAGCACTTTTTGATGGCAGAAAGTGGCACCGTACGTGTTTTTTCGGGTCTAACTCGGGTTCAGCTTCTTGTTGCGGTTAGGGTTATGTTTAGGGTTGTTAGGAAAGAGTGAAGACGCAGAGTCCTGTTGAGTGTGGGGTTGCGTAAAGGCTCCCCCAGGGAGTTCAGGTGTACCCAAAGGCTTCCGCTGAGAGCACTTTTTGATGGCAGAAAGTGGCACCGTACGTGTTTTTTCGGGTCTAACTCGGGTTCAGCTTCTTGTTGCGGTTAGGGTTATGTTTAGGGTTGTTAGGAAAGAGTGAAGACGCAGAGTCCTGTTGAGTGTGGGGTTGCGTAAAGGCTCCCCCAGGGAGTTCAGGTGTACCCAAAGGCTTCCGCTGAGAGCACTTTTTGATGGCAGAAAGTGGCACCGTACGTGTTTTTTCGGGTCTAACTCGGGTTCAGCTTCTTGTTGCGGTTAGGGTTATGTTTAGGGTTGTTAGGAAAGAGTGAAGACGCAGAGTCCTGTTGAGTGTGGGGTTGCGTAAAGGCTCCCCAGGGAGTTCAGGTGTACCCAAAGGCTTCCGCTGAGAGCACTTTTTGATGGCAGAAAGTGGCACCGTACGTGTTTTTTCGGGTCTAACTCGGGTTCAGCTTCTTGTTGCGGTTAGGGTTATGTTTAGGGTTGTTAGGAAAGAGTGAAGACGCAGAGTCCTGTTGAGTGTGGGGTTGCGTAAAGGCTCCCCCAGGGAGTTCAGGTGTACCCAAAGGCTTCCGCTGAGAGCACTTTTTGATGGCAGAAAGTGGCACCGTACGTGTTTTTTCGGGTCTAACTCGGGTTCAGCTTCTTGTTGCGGTTAGGGTTATGTTTAGGGTTGTTAGGAAAGAGTGAAGACGCAGAGTCCTGTTGAGTGTGGGGTTGCGTAAAGGCTCCCCCAGGGAGTTCAGGTGTACCCAAAGGCTTCCGCTGAGAGCACTTTTGGATGGCAGAAAGTGGCACCGTACGTGTTTTTTCGGGTCTAACTCGGGTTCAGCTTCTTGTTGCGGTTAGGGTTATGTTTAGGGTTGTTAGGAAAGAGTGAAGACGCAGAGTCCTGTTGAGTGTGGGGTTGCGTAAAGGCTCCCCCAGGGAGTTCAGGTGTACCCAAAGGCTTCCGCTGAGAGCACTTTTTGATGGCAGAAAGTGGCACCGTACGTGTTTTTTCGGGTCTAACTCGGGTTCAGCTTCTTGTTGCGGTTAGGGTTATGTTTAGGGTTGTTAGGAAAGAGTGAAGACGCAGAGTCCTGTTGAGTGTGGGGTTGCGTAAAGGCTCCCCCAGGGAGTTCAGGTGTACCCAAAGGCTTCCGCTGAGAGCACTTTTTGATGGCAGAAAGTGGCACCGTACGTGTTTTTTCGGGTCTAACTCGGGTTCAGCTTCTTGTTGCGGTTAGGGTTATGTTTAGGGTTGTTAGGAAAGAGTGAAGACGCAGAGTCCTGTTGAGTGTGGGGTTGCGTAAAGGCTCCCCCAGGGAATTCAGGTGTACCCAAAGGCTTCCGCTGAGAGCACTTTTTGATGGCAGAAAGTGGCACCGTACGTGTTTTTTCGGGTCTAACTCGGGTTCAGTTTCTTGTTGCGGTTAGGGTTATGTTTAGGGTTGTTAGGAAAGAGTGAAGACGCAGAGTCCTGTTGAGTGTGGGGTTGCGTAAAGGCTCCCCCAGGGAGTTCAGGTGTACCCAAAGGCTTCCGCTCAGAGCACTTTTTGATGGCAGAAAGTGGCACCGTACGTGCTTTTTCGGGTCTAACTCGGGTTCAGCTTCTTGTTGCGGTTAGGGTTATGTTTAGGGTTGTTAGGAAAGAGTGAAGACGCAGAGTCCTGTTGAGTGTGGGGTTGCGTAAAGGCTCCCCCAGGGAGTTCAGGTGTACCCAAAGGCTTCCGCTGAGAGCACTTTTTGATGGCAGAAAGTGGCACCGTACGTGTTTTTTCGGGTCTAACTCGGGTTCAGCTTCTTGTTGCGGTTAGGGTTATGTTTAGGGTTGTTAGGAAAGAGTGAAGACGCAGAGTCCTGTTGAGTGTGGGGTTGCGTAAAGGCTCCCCAGGGAGTTCAGGTGTACCCAAAGGCTTCCGCTGAGAGCACTTTTTGATGGCAGAAAGTGGCACCGTACGTGTTTTTTCGGGTCTAACTCGGGTTGAGCTTCTTGTTGCGGTTAGGGTTATGTTTAGGGTTGTTAGGAAAGAGTGAAGACGCAGAGTCCTGTTGAGTGTGGGGTTGCATAAAGGCTCCCCCAGGGAGTTCAGGTGTACCCAAAGGCTTCCGCTGAGAGCACTTTTTGATGGCAGAAAGTGGCACCGTACGTGTTTTTTCGGGTCTAACTCGGGTTCAGCTTCTTGTTGCGGTTAGGGTTATGTTTAGGGTTGTTAGGAAAGAGTGAAGACGCAGAGTCCTGTTGAGTGTGGGGTTGCGTAAAGGCTCCCCCAGGGAGTTCAGGTGTACCCAAAGGCTTCCGCTGAGAGCACTTTTTGATGGCAGAAAGTGGCACCGTACGTGTTTTTTCGGGTCTAACTCGGGTTCAGCTTCTTGTTGCGGTTAGGGTTATGTTTAGGGTTGTTAGGAAAGAGTGAAGACGCAGAGTCCTGTTGAGTGTGGGGTTGCGTAAAGGCTCCCCCAGGGAGTTCAGGTGTACCCAAAGGCTTCCGCTGAGAGCACTTTTTGATGGCAGAAAGTGGCAGCGTACGTGTTTTTTCGGGTCTAACTCGGGTTCAGCTTCTTGTTGCGGTTAGGGTTATGTTTAGGGTTGTTAGGAAAGAGTGAAGACGCAGAGTCCTGTTGAGTGTGGGGTTGCGTAAAGGCTCCCCCAGGGAGTTCAGGTGTACCCAAAGGCTTCCACTGAGAGCACATTTTGATGGCAGAAAGTGGCACCGTACGTGTTTTTTCGGGTCTAACTCGGGTTCAGCTTCTTGTTGCGGTTAGGGTTATGTTTAGGGTTGTTAGGAAAGAGTGAAGACGCAGAGTCCTGTTGAGTGTGGGGTTGCGTAAAGGCTCCCCCAGGGAGTTCAGGTGTACCCAAAGGCTTCCGCTGAGAGCACTTTTTGATGGCAGAAAGTGGCACCGTACGTGTTTTTTCGGGTCTAACTCGGGTTCAGCTTCTTGTTGCGGTTAGGGTTATGTTTAGGGTTGTTAGGAAAGAGTGAAGACGCAGAGTCCTGTTGAGTGTGGGGTTGCGTAAAGGCTCCCCAGGGAGTTCAGGTGTTCCCAAAGGCTTCCGCTGAGAGCACTTTTGGATGGCAGAAAGTGGCACCGTACGTGTTTTTTCGGGTCTAACTCGGGTTCAGCTTCTTGTTGCGGTTAGGGTTATGTTTAGGGTTGTTAGGAAAGAGTGAAGACGCAGAGTCCTGTTGAGTGTGGGGTTGCGTAAAGGCTCCCCCAGGGAGTTCAGGTGTACCCAAAGGCTTCCGCTGAGAGCACTTTTTGATGGCAGAAAGTGGCACCGTACGTGTTTTTTCGGGTCTAACTCGGTTCAGCTTCTTGTTGCGGTTAGGGTTATGTTTAGGGTTGTTAGGAAAGAGTGAAGACGCAGAGTCCTGTTGAGTGTGGGGTTGCGTAAAGGCTCCCCCAGGGAGTTCAGGTGTACCCAAAGGCTTCCGCTGAGAGCACTTTTGGATGGCAGAAAGTGGCACCGTACGTGTTTTTTCGGGTCTAACTCGGGTTCAGCTTCTTGTTGCGGTTAGGGTTATGTTTAGGGTTGTTAGGAAAGAGTGAAGACGCAGAGTCCTGTTGAGTGTGGGGTTGCGTAAAGGCTCCCCCAGGGAGTTCAGGTGTACCCAAAGGCTTCCGCTGAGAGCACTTTTTGATGGCAGAAAGTGGCACCGTACGTGTTTTTTCGGGTCTAACTCGGGTTCAGCTTCTTGTTGCGGTTAGGGTTATGTTTAGGGTTGTTAGGAAAGAGTGAAGACGCAGAGTCCTGTTGAGTGTGGGGTTGCGTAAAGGCTCCCCCAGGGAGTTCAGGTGTACCCAAAGGCTTCCGCTGAGAGCACTTTTGGATGGCAGAAAGTGGCACCGTACGTGTTTTTTCGGGTCTAACTCGGGTTGAGCTTCTTGTTGCGGTTAGGGTTATGTTTAGGGTTGTTAGGAAAGAGTGAAGACGCAGAGTCCTGTTGAGTGTGGGGTTGCGTAAAGGCTCCCCCAGGGAGTTCAGGTGTACCCAAAGGCTTCCGCTGAGAGCACTTTTTGATGGCAGAAAGTGGCACCGTACGTGTTTTTTTCGGGTCTAACTCGGGTTCAGCTTCTTGTTGCGGTTAGGGTTATGTTTAGGGTTGTTAGGAAAGAGTGAAGACGCAGAGTCCTGTTGAGTGTGGGGTTGCGTAAAGGCTCCCCCAGGGAGTTCAGGTGTACCCAAAGGCTTCCGCTGAGAGCACTTTTTGATGGCAGAAAGTGGCACCGTACGTGTTTTTTCGGGTCTAACTCGGGTTGAGCTTCTTGTTGCGGTTAGGGTTATGTTTAGGGTTGTTAGGAAAGAGTGAAGACGCAGAGTCCTGTTGAGTGTGGGGTTGCGTAAAGGCTCCCCCAGGGAGTTCAGGTGTACCCAAAGGCTTCCGCTGAGAGCACTTTTTGATGGCAGAAAGTGGCACCGTACGTGTTTTTCGGGTCTAACTCGGGTTCAGCTTCTTGTTGCGGTTAGGGTTATGTTTAGGGTTGTTAGGAAAGAGTGAAGACGCAGAGTCCTGTTGAGTGTGGGGTTGCGTAAAGGCTCCCCCAGGGAGTTCAGGTGTACCCAAAGGCTTCGCTGAGAGCACTTTTGGATGGCAGAAAGTGGCACCGTACGTGTTTTTCGGGTCTAACTCGGGTTCAGCTTCTTGTTGCGGTTAGGGTTATGTTTAGGGTTGTTAGGAAAGAGTGAAGACGCAGAGTCCTGTTGAGTGTGGGGTTGCGTAAAGGCTCCCCCAGGGAGTTCAGGTGTACCCAAAGGCTTCCGCTGAGAGCACTTTTGGATGGCAGAAAGTGGCACCGTACGTGTTTTTTCGGGTCTAACTCGGGTTCAGCTTCTTGTTGCGGTTAGGGTTATGTTTAGGGTTGTTAGGAAAGAGTGAAGACGCAGAGTCCTGTTGAGTGTGGGGTTGCGTAAAGGCTCCCCCAGGGAGTTCAGGTGTACCCAAAGGCTTCCGCTGAGAGCACTTTTGATGGCAGAAAGTGGCACCGTACGTGTTTTTTCGGGTCTAACTCGGGTTCAGCTTCTTGTTGCGGTTAGGGTTATGTTTAGGGTTGTTAGGAAAGAGTGAAGACGCAGAGTCCTGTTGAGTGTGGGGTTGCGTAAAGGCTCCCCCAGGGAGTTCAGGTGTACCCAAAGGCTTCCGCTGAGAGCACTTTTTGATGGCAGAAAGTGGCACCGTACGTGTTTTTTCGGGTCTAACTCGGGTTCAGCTTCTTGTTGCGGTTAGGGTTATGTTTAGGGTTGTTAGGAAAGAGTGAAGACGCAGAGTCCTGTTGAGTGTGGGGTTGCGTAAAGGCTCCCCCAGGGAGTTCAGGTGTACCCAAAGGCTTCCGCTGAGAGCACTTTTTGATGGCAGAAAGTGGCACCGTACGTGTTTTTTCGGGTCTAACTCGGGTTCAGCTTCTTGTTGCGGTTAGGGTTATGTTTAGGGTTGTTAGGAAGAGTGAAGACGCAGAGTCCTGTTGAGTGTGGGGTTGCGTAAAGGCTCCCCCAGGGAGTTCAGGTGTACCCAAAGGCTTCCGCTGAGAGCACTTTTTGATGGCAGAAAGTGGCACCGTACGTGTTTTTTCGGGTCTAACTCGGGTTCAGCTTCTTGTTGCGGTTAGGGTTATGTTTAGGGTTGTTAGGAAAGAGTGAAGACGCAGAGTCCTGTTGAGTGTGGGGTTGCGTAAAGGCTCCCCCAGGGAGTTCAGGTGTACCAAAGGCTTCCGCTGAGAGCACTTTTTGATGGCAGAAAGTGGCACCGTACGTGTTTTTTCGGGTCTAACTCGGGTTCAGCTTCTTGTTGCGGTTAGGGTTATGTTTAGGGTTGTTAGGAAAGAGTGAAGACGCAGAGTCCTGTTGAGTGTGGGGTTGCGTAAAGGCTCCCCCAGGGAGTTCAGGTGTACCCAAAGGCTTCCGCTGAGAGCACTTTTTGATGGCAGAAAGTGGCAGCGTACGTGTTTTTTCGGGTCTAACTCGGGTTCAGCTTCTTGTTGCGGTTAGGGTTATGTTTAGGGTTGTTAGGAAAGAGTGAAGACGCAGAGTCCTGTTGAGTGTGGGGTTGCGTAAAGGCTCCCCCAGGGAGTTCAGGTGTACCCAAAGGCTTCCGCTGAGAGCACTTTTTGATGGCAGAAAGTGGCAGCCGTACGTGTTTTTTCGGGTCTAACTCGGGTTCAGCTTCTTGTTGCGGTTAGGGTTATGTTTAGGGTTGTTAGGAAAGAGTGAAGACGCAGAGTCCTGTTGAGTGTGGGGTTGCGTAAAGGCTCCCCCAGGGAGTTCAGGTGTACCCAAAGGCTTCCGCTGAGAGCACTTTTTGATGGCAGAAAGTGGCACCGTACGTGTTTTTTCGGGTCTAACTCGGGTTCAGCTTCTTGTTGCGGTTAGGGTTATGTTTAGGGTTGTTAGGAAAGAGTGAAGACGCAGAGTCCTGTTGAGTGTGGGGTTGCGTAAAGGCTCCCCCAGGGAGTTCAGGTGTACCCAAAGGCTTCCGCTGAGAGCACTTTTTGATGGCAGAAAGTGGCACCGTACGTGTTTTTTCGGGTCTAACTCGGGGTTCAGCTTCTTGTTGCGGTTAGGGTTATGTTTAGGGTTGTTAGGAAAGAGTGAAGACGCAGAGTCCTGTTGAGTGTGGGGTTGCGTAAAGGCTCCCCCAGGGAGTTCAGGTGTACCCAAAGGCTTCCGCTGAGAGCACTTTTTGATGGCAGAAAGTGGCACCGTACGTGTTTTTTCGGGTCTAACTCGGGTTCAGCTTCTTGTTGCGGTTAGGGTTATGTTTAGGGTTGTTAGGAAAGAGTGAAGACGCAGAGTCCTGTTGAGTGTGGGGTTGCGTAAAGGCTCCCCCAGGGAGTTCAGGTGTACCCAAAGGCTTCCGCTGAGAGCACTTTTTGATGGCAGAAAGTGGCACCGTACGTGTTTTTTCGGGTCTAACTCGGGTTGAGCTTCTTGTTGCGGTTAGGGTTATGTTTAGGGTTGTTAGGAAAGAGTGAAGACGCAGAGTCCTGTTGAGTGTGGGGTTGCGTAAAGGCTCCCCCAGGGAGTTCAGGTGTACCCAAAGGCTTCCGCTGAGAGCACTTTTTGATGGCAGAAAGTGGCACCGTACGTGTTTTTTCGGGTCTAACTCGGGTTCAGCTTCTTGTTGCGGTTAGGGTTATGTTTAGGGTTGTTAGGAAAGAGTGAAGACGCAGAGTCCTGTTGAGTGTGGGGTTGCGTAAAGGCTCCCCCAGGGAGTTCAGGTGTACCCAAAGGCTTCCGCTGAGAGCACTTTTTGATGGCAGAAAGTGGCACCGTACGTGTTTTTTCGGGTCTAACTCGGGTTCAGCTTCTTGTTGCGGTTAGGGTTATGTTTAGGGTTGTTAGGAAAGAGTGAAGACGCAGAGTCCTGTTGAGTGTGGGGTTGCGTAAAGGCTCCCCCAGGAGTTCAGGTGTACCCAAAGGCTTCCGCTGAGAGCACTTTTGATGCAGAAAGTGGCACCGTACGTGTTTTTTCGGGTCTAACTCGGGTTCAGCTTCTTGTTGCGGTTAGGGTTATGTTTAGGGTTGTTAGGAAAGAGTGAAGACGCAGAGTCCTGTTGAGTGTGGGGTTGCGTAAAGGCTCCCCCAGGGAGTTCAGGTGTACCCAAAGGCTTCCGCTGAGAGCACTTTTGATGGCAGAAAGTGGCACCGTACGTGTTTTTTCGGGTCTAACTCGGGTTCAGCTTCTTGTTGCGGTTAGGGTTATGTTTAGGGTTGTTAGGAAAGAGTGAAGACGCAGAGTCCCTGTTGAGTGTGGGGTTGCGTAAAGGCTCCCCCAGGGAGTTCAGGTGTACCCAAAGGCTTCCGCTGAGAGCACTTTTTGATGGCAGAAAGTGGCACCGTACGTGTTTTTTCGGGTCTAACTCGGGTTGAGCTTCTTGTTGCGGTTAGGTTATGTTAGGGTTGTTAGGAAAGAGTGAAGACGCAGAGTCCTGTTGAGTGTGGGGTTGCGTAAAGGCTCCCCAGGGAGTTCAGGTGTACCCAAAGGCTTCCGCTGAGAGCACTTTTTGATGGCAGAAAGTTGCACCGTACGTGTTTTTTCGGGTCTAACTCGGGTTGAGCTTCTTGTTGCGGTTAGGGTTATGTTTAGGGTTGTTAGGAAAGAGTGAAGACGCAGAGTCCTGTTGAGTGTGGGGTTGCGTAAAGGCTCCCCCAGGGAGTTCAGGTGTACCCAAAGGCTTCCGCTGAGAGCACATTTTGATGGCAGAAAGTGGCACCGTACGTGTTTTTTCGGGTCTAACTCGGGTTGAGCTTCTTGTTGCGGTTAGGGTTATGTTTAGGGTTGTTAGGAAAGAGTGAAGACGCAGAGTCCTGTTGAGTGTGGGGTTGCGTAAAGGCTCCCCCAGGGAGTTCAGGTGTACCCAAAGGCTTCCGCTGAGAGCACTTTTTGATGGCAGAAAGTGGCACCGTACGTGTTTTTTCGGGTCTAACTCGGGTTCAGCTTCTTGTTGCGGTTAGGGTTATGTTTAGGGTTGTTAGGAAAGAGTGAAGACGCAGAGTCCTGTTGAGTGTGGGGTTGCGTAAAGGCTCCCCCAGGGAGTTCAGGTGTACCCAAAGGCTTCCGCTGAGAGCACTTTTTGATGGCAGAAAGTGGCACCGTACGTGTTTTTTCGGGTCTAACTCGGGTTCAGCTTCTTGTTCCGGTTAGGCTTATGTTTAGGGTTGTTAGGAAAGAGTGAAGACGCAGAGTCCTGTTGAGTGTGGGGTTGCGTAAAGGCTCCCCCAGGGAGGTCAGGTGTACCCAAAGGCTTCCGCTGAGAGCTCTTTTTGATGGCAGAAAGTGGCACCGTACGTGTTTTTTCGGGTCTAACTCGGGTTCAGCTTCTTGTTGCGGTTAGGGTTATGTTTAGGGTTGTTAGGAAAGAGTGAAGACGCAGAGCCCTGTTGAGTGTGGGGTTGCGTAAAGGCTCCCCCAGGGAGTTCAGGTGTACCCAAAGGCTTCCGCTGAGAGCACTTTTTGATGGCAGAAAGTGGCACCGTACGTGTTTTTTCGGGTCTAACTCGGGTTCAGCTTCTTGTTGCGGTTAGGTTTATGTTTAGGGTTGTTAGGACAGAGTGAAGACGCAGAGTCCTGTTGAGTGTGGGGTTGCGTAAAGGCTCCCCCAGGGAGTTCAGGTGTACCCAAAGGCTTCCGCTGAGAGCACTTTTTGATGGCAGAAAGTGGCACCGTACGTGTTTTTTCGGGTCTAACTCGGGTTCAGCTTCTTGTTGCGGTTAGGGTTATGTTTAGGGTTGTTAGGAAAGAGTGAAGACGCAGAGTCCTGTTGAGTGTGGGGTTGCGTAAAGGCTCCCCCAGGGAGTTCAGGTGTACCCAAAGGCTTCCGCTGAGAGCACTTTTTGATGGCAGAAAGTGGCACCGTACGTGTTTTTTCGGGTCTAACTCGGGTTCAGCTTCTTGTTGCGGTTAGGGTTATGTTTAGGGTTGTTAGGAAAGAGTGAAGACGCAGAGTCCTGTTGAGTGTGGGGTTGCGTAAAGGCTCCCCCAGGGAATTCAGGTGTACCCAAAGGCTTCCGCTGAGAGCACTTTTTGATGGCAGAAAGTGGCACCGTACGTGTTTTTTCGGGTCTAACTCGGGTTCATTTTCTTGTTGCGGTTAGGGTTATGTTTAGGGTTGTTAGGAAAGAGTGAAGACGCAGAGTCCTGTTGAGTGTGGGGTTGCGTAAAGGCTCCCCCAGGGAGTTCAGGTGTACCCAAAGGCTTCCGCTCAGAGCACTTTTTGATGGCAGAAAGTGGCACCGTACGTGTTTTTTCGGGTCTAACTCGGGTTGAGCTTCTTGTTGCGGTTAGGGTTATGTTTAGGGTTGTTAGGAAAGAGTGAAGACGCAGAGTCCTGTTGAGTGTGGGGTTGCGTAAAGGCTCCCCCAGGGAGTTCAGGTGTACCCAAAGGCTTCCGCTGAGAGCACTTTTTGATGGCAGAAAGTGGCACCGTACGTGTTTTTTCGGGTCTAACTCGGGTTCAGCTTCTTGTTGCGGTTAGGGTTATGTTTAGGGTTGTTAGGAAAGAGTGAAGACGCAGAGTCCTGTTGAGTGTGGGGTTGCGTAAAGGCTCCCCCAGGGAGTTCAGGTGTACCCAAAGGCTTCCGCTGAGAGCACTTTTGGATGGCAGAAAGTGGCACCGTACGTGTTTTTTCGGGTCTAACTCGGGTTCAGCTTCTTGTTGCGGTTAGGGTTATGTTTAGGGTTGTTAGGAAAGAGTGAAGACGCAGAGTCCTGTTGAGTGTGGGGTTGCGTAAAGGCTCCCCCAGGGAGTTCAGGTGTACCCAAAGGCTTCCGCTGAGAGCACTTTTTGATGGCAGAAAGTGGCACCGTACGTGTTTTTTCGGGTCTAACTCGGGTTCAGCTTCTTGTTGCGGTTAGGGTTATGTTTAGGGTTGTTAGGAAAGAGTGAAGACGCAGAGTCCTGTTGAGTGTGGGGTTGCGTAAAGGCTCCCCCAGGGAGTTCAGGTGTACCCAAAGGCTTCCGCTGAGAGCACTTTTTGATGGCAGAAAGTGGCACCGTACGTGTTTTTTCGGGTCTAACTCGGGTTCAGCTTCTTGTTGCGGTTAGGGTTATGTTTAGGGTTGTTAGGAAAGAGTGAAGACGCAGAGTCCTGTTGAGTGTGGGGTTGCGTAAAGGCTCCCCCAGGGAGTTCAGGTGTACCCAAAGGCTTCCGCTGAGAGCACTTTTGGATGGCAGAAAGTGGCACCGTACGTGTTTTTTCGGGTCTAACTCGGGTTCAGCTTCTTGTTGCGGTTAGGGTTATGTTTAGGGTTGTTAGGAAAGAGTGAAGACGCAGAGTCCTGTTGAGTGTGGGGTTGCGTAAAGGCTCCCCCAGGGAGTTCAGGTGTACCCAAAGGCTTCCGCTGAGAGCACTTTTTGATGGCAGAAAGTGGCACCGTACGTGTTTTTTCGGGTCTAACTCGGGTTCAGCTTCTTGTTGCGGTTAGGGTTATGTTTAGGGTTGTTAGGAAAGAGTGAAGACGCAGAGTCCTGTTGAGTGTGGGGTTGCGTAAAGGCTCCCCCAGGGAGTTCAGGTGTACCCAAAGGCTTCCGCTGAGAGCACTTTTTGATGGCAGAAAGTGGCACCGTACGTGTTTTTTCGGGTCTAACTCGGGTTCAGCTTCTTGTTGCGGTTAGGGTTATGTTTAGGGTTGTTAGGAAAGAGTGAAGACGCAGAGTCCTGTTGAGTGTGGGGTTGCGTAAAGGCTCCCCCAGGGAGTTCAGGTGTACCCAAAGGCTTCCGCTGAGAGCACTTTTGATGGCAGAAAGTGGCACCGTACGTGTTTTTTCGGGTCTAACTCGGGTTCAGCTTCTTGTTGCGGTTAGGGTTATGTTTAGGGTTGTTAGGAAAGAGTGAAGACGCAGAGTCCTGTTGAGTGTGGGGTTGCGTAAAGGCTCCCCCAGGGAGTTCAGGTGTACCCAAAGGCTTCCGCTGAGAGCACTTTTTGATGGCAGAAAGTGGCACCGTACGTGTTTTTTCGGGTCTAACTCGGGTTCAGCTTCTTGTTGCGGTTAGGGTTATGTTTAGGGTTGTTAGGAAAGAGTGAAGACGCAGAGTCCTGTTGAGTGTGGGGTTGCGTAAAGGCTCCCCCAGGGAATTCAGGTGTACCCAAAGGCTTCCGCTGAGAGCACTTTTTGATGGCAGAAAGTGGCACCGTACGTGTTTTTTCGGGTCTAACTCGGGTTCATTTTCTTGTTGCGGTTAGGGTTATGTTTAGGGTTGTTAGGAAAGAGTGAAGACGCAGAGTCCTGTTGAGTGTGGGGTTGCGTAAAGGCTCCCCCAGGGAGTTCAGGTGTACCCAAAGGCTTCCGCTCAGAGCACTTTTTGATGGCAGAAAGTGGCACCGTACGTGTTTTTTCGGGTCTAACTCGGGTTGAGCTTCTTGTTGCGGTTAGGGTTATGTTTAGGGTTGTTAGGAAAGAGTGAAGACGCAGAGTCCTGTTGAGTGTGGGGTTGCGTAAAGGCTCCCCCAGGGAGTTCAGGTGTACCCAAAGGCTTCCGCTGAGAGCACTTTTTGATGGCAGAAAGTGGCACCGTACGTGTTTTTTCGGGTCTAACTCGGGTTCAGCTTCTTGTTGCGGTTAGGGTTATGTTTAGGGTTGTTAGGAAAGAGTGAAGACGCAGAGTCCTGTTGAGTGTGGGGTTGCGTAAAGGCTCCCCCAGGGAGTTCAGGTGTACCCAAAGGCTTCCGCTGAGAGCACTTTTGGATGGCAGAAAGTGGCACCGTACGTGTTTTTTCGGGTCTAACTCGGGTTCAGCTTCTTGTTGCGGTTAGGGTTATGTTTAGGGTTGTTAGGAAAGAGTGAAGACGCAGAGTCCTGTTGAGTGTGGGGTTGCGTAAAGGCTCCCCCAGGGAGTTCAGGTGTACCCAAAGGCTTCCGCTGAGAGCACTTTTTGATGGCAGAAAGTGGCACCGTACGTGTTTTTTCGGGTCTAACTCGGGTTCAGCTTCTTGTTGCGGTTAGGGTTATGTTTAGGGTTGTTAGGAAAGAGTGAAGACGCAGAGTCCTGTTGAGTGTGGGGTTGCGTAAAGGCTCCCCCAGGGAGTTCAGGTGTACCCAAAGGCTTCCGCTGAGAGCACTTTTTGATGGCAGAAAGTGGCACCGTACGTGTTTTTTCGGGTCTAACTCGGGTTCAGCTTCTTGTTGCGGTTAGGGTTATGTTTAGGGTTGTTAGGAAAGAGTGAAGACGCAGAGTCCTGTTGAGTGTGGGGTTGCGTAAAGGCTCCCCCAGGGAGTTCAGGTGTACCCAAAGGCTTCCGCTGAGAGCACTTTTGGATGGCAGAAAGTGGCACCGTACGTGTTTTTTCGGGTCTAACTCGGGTTCAGCTTCTTGTTGCGGTTAGGGTTATGTTTAGGGTTGTTAGGAAAGAGTGAAGACGCAGAGTCCTGTTGAGTGTGGGGTTGCGTAAAGGCTCCCCCAGGGAGTTCAGGTGTACCCAAAGGCTTCCGCTGAGAGCACTTTTTGATGGCAGAAAGTGGCACCGTACGTGTTTTTTCGGGTCTAACTCGGGTTCAGCTTCTTGTTGCGGTTAGGGTTATGTTTAGGGTTGTTAGGAAAGAGTGAAGACGCAGAGTCCTGTTGAGTGTGGGGTTGCGTAAAGGCTCCCCCAGGGAGTTCAGGTGTACCCAAAGGCTTCCGCTGAGAGCACTTTTTGATGGCAGAAAGTGGCACCGTACGTGTTTTTTCGGGTCTAACTCGGGTTCAGCTTCTTGTTGCGGTTAGGGTTATGTTTAGGGTTGTTAGGAAAGAGTGAAGACGCAGAGTCCTGTTGAGTGTGGGGTTGCGTAAAGGCTCCCCCAGGGAGTTCAGGTGTACCCAAAGGCTTCCGCTGAGAGCACTTTTTGATGGCAGAAAGTGGCACCGTACGTGTTTTTTCGGGTCTAACTCGGGTTCAGCTTCTTGTTGCGGTTAGGGCTATGTTTAGGGTTGTATGGAAAGAGTGAAGACGCAGAGTCCTGTTGAGTGTGGGTTTGCGTAAAGGCTCCCCCAGGGAGTTCAGGTGTACCCAAAGGCTTCCGCTGAGAGCACTTTTTGATGGCAGAAAGTGGCACCGTACGTGTTTTTTCGGGTCTAACTCGGGTTCAGCTTCTTGTTGCGGTTAGGGTTATGTTTAGGGTTGTTAGGAAAGAGTGAAGACGCAGAGTCCTGTTGAGTGTGGGGTTGCGTAAAGGCTCCCCCAGGGAGTTCAGGTGTACCCAAAGGCTTCCGCTGAGAGCACTTTTTGATGGCAGAAAGTGGCACCGTACGTGTTTTTTCGGGTCTAACTCGGGTTCAGCTTCTTGTTGCGGTTAGGGTTATGTTTAGGGTTGTTAGGAAAGAGTGAAGACGCAGAGTCCTGTTGAGTGTGGGGTTGCGTAAAGGCTCCCCCAGGGAGTTCAGGTGTACCCAAAGGCTTCCGCTGAGAGCACTTTTGGATGGCAGAAAGTGGCACCGTACGTGTTTTTTCGGGTCTAACTCGGGTTGAGCTTCTTGTTGCGGTTAGGGTTATGTTTAGGGTTGTTAGGAAAGAGTGAAGACGCAGAGTCCTGTTGAGTGTGGGGTTGCGTAAAGGCTCCCCCAGGGAGTTCAGGTGTACCCAAAGGCTTCTGCTGAGAGCACTTTTTGATGGCAGAAAGTGGCACCGTACGTGTTTTTTCGGGTCTAACTCGGGTTCAGCTTCTTGTTGCGGTTAGGGTTATGTTTAGGGTTGTTAGGAAAGAGTGAAGACGCAGAGTCCTGTTGAGTGTGGGGTTGCGTAAAGGCTCCCCCAGGGAGTTCAGGTGTAGCCAAAGGCTTCCGCTGAGAGCACTTTTTGATGGCAGAAAGTGGCACCGTACGTGTTTTTTCGGGTCTAACTCGGGTTCAGCTTCTTGTTGCGGTTAGGGTTATGTTTAGGGTTGTATGGAAAGAGTGAAGACGCAGAGTCCTGTTGAGTGTGGGGTTGCGTAAAGGCTCCCCCAGGGAGTTCAGGTGTACCCAAAGGCTTCCGCTGAGAGCACTTTTTGATGGCAGAAAGTGGCACCGTACGTGTTTTTTCGGGTCTAACTCGGGTTCAGCTTCTTGTTGCGGTTAGGGTTATGTTTAGGGTTGTTAGGAAAGAGTGAAGACGCAGAGTCCTGTTGAGTGTGGGCTTGCGTAAAGGCTCCCCCAGGGAGTTCAGGTGTACCCAAAGGCTTCCGCTGAGAGCACTTTTTGATGGCAGAAAGTGGCACCGTACGTGTTTTTTCGGGTCTAACTCGGGTTCAGCTTCTTGTTGCGGTTAGGGTTATGTTTAGTGTTGTATGGAAAGAGTGAAGACGCAGAGTCCTGTTGAGTGTGGGGTTGCGTAAAGGCTCCCCCAGGGAGTTCAGGTGTACCCAAAGGCTTCCGCTGAGAGCACTTTTTGATGGCAGAAAGTGGCACCGTACGTGTTTTTTCGGGTCTAACTCGGGTTCAGCTTCTTGTTGCGGTTAGGGTTATGTTTAGGGTTGTTAGGAAAGAGTGAAGACGCAGAGTCCTGTTGAGTGTGGGGTTGCGTAAAGGCTCCCCCAGGGAGTTCAGGTGTACCCAAAGGCTTCCGCTGAGAGCACTTTTTGATGGCAGAAAGTGGCACCGTACGTGTTTTTTCGGGTCTAACTCGGGTTCAGCTTCTTGTTCCGGTTAGGCTTATGTTTAGGGTTGTTAGGAAAGAGTGAAGACGCAGAGTCCTGTTGAGTGTGGGGTTGCGTAAAGGCTCCCCCAGGGAGTTCAGGTGTACCCAAAGGCTTCCGCTGAGAGCACTTTTTGATGGCAGAAAGTGGCACCGTACGTGTTTTTTCGGGTCTAACTCGGGTTCAGCTTCTTGTTCCGGTTAGGCTTATGTTTAGGGTTGTTAGGAAAGAGTGAAGACGCAGAGTCCTGTTGAGTGTGGGGTTGCATAAAGGCTCCCCCAGGGAGGTCAGGTGTACCCAAAGGCTTCCGCTGAGAGCTCTTTTTGATGGCAGAAAGTGGCACCGTACGTGTTTTTTCGGGTCTAACTCGGGTTCAGCTTCTTGTTGCGGTTAGGGTTATGTTTAGGGTTGTTAGGAAAGAGTGAAGACGCAGAGCCCTGTTGAGTGTGGGGTTGCGTAAAGGCTCCCCCAGGGAGTTCAGGTGTACCCAAAGGCTTCCGCTGAGAGCACTTTTTGATGGCAGAAAGTGGCACCGTACGTGTTTTTTCGGGTGTAACTCGGGTTCAGCTTCTTGTTCCGGTTAGGGTTATGTTTAGGGTTGTTAGGACAGAGTGAAGACGCAGAGTCCTGTTGAGTGTGGGGTTGCGTAAAGGCTCCCCCAGGGAGTTCAGGTGTACCCAAAGGCTTCCGCTGAGAGCACTTTTTGATGGCAGAAAGTGGCACCGTACGTGTTTTTTCGGGTCTAACTCGGGTTCAGCTTCTTGTTGCGGTTAGGGTTATGTTTAGGGTTGTTAGGAAAGAGTGAAGACGCAGAGTCCTGTTGAGTGTGGGGTTGCGTAAAGGCTCCCCCAGGGAGTTCAGGTGTACCCAAAGGCTTCCGCTGAGAGCACTTTTTGATGGCAGAAAGTGGCACCGTACGTGTTTTTTCGGGTCTAACTCGGGTTCAGCTTCTTGTTCCGGTTAGGCTTATGTTTAGGGTTGTTAGGAAAGAGTGAAGACGCAGAGTCCTGTTGAGTGTGGGGTTGCGTAAAGGCTCCCCCAGGGAATTCAGGTGTACCCAAAGGCTTCCGCTGAGAGCACTTTTTGATGGCAGAAAGTGGCACCGTACGTGTTTTTTCGGGTCTAACTCGGGTTCAGTTTCTTGTTGCGGTTAGGGTTATGTTTAGGGTTGTTAGGAAAGAGTGAAGACGCAGAGTCCTGTTGAGTGTGGGGTTGCGTAAAGGCTCCCCCAGGGAGTTCAGGTGTACCCAAAGGCTTCCGCTGAGAGCACTTTTTGATGGCAGAAAGTGGCACCGTACGTGTTTTTTCGGGTCTAACTCGGGTTCAGCTTCTTGTTGCGGTTAGGGTTATGTTTAGGGTTGTTAGGAAAGAGTGAAGACGCAGAGTCCTGTTGAGTGTGGGGTTGCGTAAAGGCTCCCCCAGGGAGTTCAGGTGTACCCAAAGGCTTCCGCTCAGAGCACTTTTTGATGGCAGAAAGTGGCACCGTACGTGTTTTTTCGGGTCTAACTCGGGTTCAGCTTCTTGTTGCGGTTAGGGTTATGTTTAGGGTTGTTAGGAAAGAGTGAAGACGCAGAGTCCTGTTGAGTGTGGGGTTGCGTAAAGGCTCCCCCAGGGAGTTCAGGTGTACCCAAAGGCTTCCGCTGAGAGCACTTTTGGATGGCAGAAAGTGGCACCGTACGTGTTTTTTCGGGTCTAACTCGGGTTCAGCTTCTTGTTGCGGTTAGGGTTATGTTTAGGGTTGTTAGGAAAGAGTGAAGACGCAGAGTCCTGTTGAGTGTGGGGTTGCGTAAAGGCTCCCCCAGGGAGTTCAGGTGTACCCAAAGGCTTCCGCTGAGAGCACTTTTTGATGGCAGAAAGTGGCACCGTACGTGTTTTTTCGGGTCTAACTCGGGTTCAGCTTCTTGTTGCGGTTAGGGTTATGTTTAGGGTTGTTAGGAAAGAGTGAAGACGCAGAGTCCTGTTGAGTGTGGGGTTGCGTAAAGGCTCCCCCAGGGAGTTCAGGTGTACCCAAAGGCTTCCGCTCAGAGCACTTTTTGATGGCAGAAAGTGGCACCGTACGTGTTTTTTCGGGTCTAACTCGGGTTCAGCTTCTTGTTGCGGTTAGGGTTATGTTTAGGGTTGTTAGGAAAGAGTGAAGACGCAGAGTCCTGTTGAGTGTGGGGTTGCGTAAAGGCTCCCCCAGGGAGTTCAGGTGTACCCAAAGGCTTCCGCTGAGAGCACTTTTTGATGGCAGAAAGTGGCACCGTACGTGTTTTTTCGGGTCTAACTCGGGTTCAGCTTCTTGTTGCGGTTAGGGTTATGTTTAGGGTTGTTAGGAAAGAGTGAAGACGCAGAGTCCTGTTGAGTGTGGGGTTGCGTAAAGGCTCCCCCAGGGAGTTCAGGTGTACCCAAAGGCTTCCGCTGAGAGCACTTTTTGATGGCAGAAAGTGGCACCGTACGTGTTTTTTCGGGTCTAACTCGGGTTGAGCTTCTTGTTGCGGTTAGGGTTATGTTTAGGGTTGTTAGGAAAGAGTGAAGACGCAGAGTCCTGTTGAGTGTGGGGTTGCGTAAAGGCTCCCCCAGGGAGTTCAGGTGTACCCAAAGGCTTCCGCTGAGAGCACTTTTTGATGGCAGAAAGTGGCACCGTACGTGTTTTTTCGGGTCTAACTCGGGTTCAGCTTCTTGTTGCGGTTAGGGTTATGTTTAGGGTTGTTAGGAAAGAGTGAAGACGCAGAGTCCTGTTGAGTGTGGGGTTGCGTAAAGGCTCCCCCAGGGAGTTCAGGTGTACCCAAAGGCTTCCGCTGAGAGCACTTTTTGATGGCAGAAAGTGGCACCGTACGTGTTTTTTCGGGTCTAACTCGGGTTCAGCTTCTTGTTGCGGTTAGGGTTATGTTTAGGGTTGTTAGGAAAGAGTGAAGACGCAGAGTCCTGTTGAGTGTGGGGTTGCGTAAAGGCTCCCCCAGGGAGTTCAGGTGTACCCAAAGGCTTCCGCTGAGAGCACTTTTTGATGGCAGAAAGTGGCACCGTACGTGTTTTTTCGGGTCTAACTCGGGTTCAGCTTCTTGTTGCGGTTAGGGTTATGTTTAGGGTTGTATGGAAAGAGTGAAGACGCAGAGTCCTGTTGAGTGTGGGGTTGCGTAAAGGCTCCCCCAGGGAGTTCAGGTGTACCCAAAGGCTTCCGCTGAGAGTACTTTTTGATGGCAGAAAGTGGCACCGTACGTGTTTTTTCGGTTCTAACTCGGGTTGAGCTTCTTGTTGCGGTTAGGGTTATGTTTAGGGTTGTATGGAAAGAGTGAAGACGCAGAGTCCTGTTGAGTGTGGGGTTGCGTAAAGGCTCCCCCAGGGAGTTCAGGTGTACCCAAAGGCTTCCGCTGAGAGCACTTTTTGATGGCAGAAAGTGGCACCGTACGTGTTTTTTCGGGTCTAACTCGGGTTCAGCTTCTTGTTGCGGTTAGGGTTATGTTTAGGGTTGTTAGGAAAGAGTGAAGACGCAGAGTCCTGTTGAGTGTGGGGTTGCGTAAAGGCTCCCCCAGGGAGTTCAGGTGTACCCAAAGGCTTCCGCTGAGAGCACTTTTTGATGGCAGAAAGTGGCACCGTACGTGTTTTTTCGGGTCTAACTCGGGTTCAGCTTCTTGTTGCGGTTAGGGTTATGTTTAGGGTTGTTAGGAAAGAGTGAAGACGCAGAGTCCTGTTGAGTGTGGGGTTGCGTAAAGGCTCCCCCAGGGAGTTCAGGTGTACCCAAAGGCTTCCGCTGAGAGCACTTTTTGATGGCAGAAAGTGGCACCGTACGTGTTTTTTCGGGTCTAACTCGGGTTCAGCTTCTTGTTGCGGTTAGGGTTATGTTTAGGGTTGTTAGGAAAGAGTGAAGACGCAGAGTCCTGTTGAGTGTGGGGTTGCGTAAAGGCTCCCCCAGGGAGTTCAGGTGTACCCAAAGGCTTCCGCTGAGAGCACTTTTTGATGGCAGAAAGTGGCACCGTACGTGTTTTTTCGGGTCTAACTCGGGTTCAGCTTCTTGTTGCGGTTAGGGTTATGTTTAGGGTTGTTAGGAAAGAGTGAAGACGCAGAGCCCTGTTGAGTGTGGGGTTGCGTAAAGGCTCCCCCAGGGAGTTCAGGTGTACCCAAAGGCTTCCGCTGAGAGCACTTTTTGATGGCAGAAAGTGGCACCGTAGGTGTTTTTTCGGGTCTAACTCGGGTTCAGCTTCTTGTTCCGGTTAGGGTTATGTTTAGGGTTGTTAGGACAGAGTGAAGACGCAGAGTCCTGTTGAGTGTGGGGTTGCGTAAAGGCTCCCCCAGGGAGTTCAGGTGTACCCAAAGGCTTCCGCTGAGAGCACTTTTTGATGGCAGAAAGTGGCACCGTACGTGTTTTTTCGGGTCTAACTCGGGTTCAGCTTCTTGTTGCGGTTAGGGTTATGTTTAGGGTTGTTAGGAAAGAGTGAAGACGCAGAGTCCTGTTGAGTGTGGGGTTGCGTAAAGGCTCCC
This sequence comes from Anser brachyrhynchus, assembly GCF_964034855.1. Taxonomy (NCBI): domain Eukaryota; kingdom Metazoa; phylum Chordata; class Aves; order Anseriformes; family Anatidae; genus Anser; species Anser brachyrhynchus. The sequence continues at coordinate 25,229 of NW_027663904.1, forward strand.
CCAGGGAGTTCAGGTGTACCCAAAGGCTTCCGCTGAGAGCACTTTTTGATGGCAGAAAGTGGCACCGTACGTGTTTTTTCGGGTCTAACTCGGGTTCAGCTTCTTGTTGCGGTTAGGCTTATGTTTAGGGTTGTTAGGAAAGAGTGAAGACGCAGAGTCCTGTTGAGTGTGGGGTTGCGTAAAGGCTCCCCCAGGGAGTTCAGGTGTACCCAAAGGCTTCCGCTGAGAGCACTTTTTGATGGCAGAAAGTGGCAGCGTACGTGTTTTTTCGGGTCTAACTCGGGTTGAGCTTCTTGTTGCGGTTAGGGTTATGTTTAGGGTTGTTAGGAAAGAGTGAAGACGCAGAGTCCTGTTGAGTGTGGGGTTGCGTAAAGGCTCCCCCAGGGAGTTCAGGTGTACCCAAAGGCTTCCGCTGAGAGCACTTTTTGATGGCAGAAAGTGGCACCGTACGTGTTTTTTCGGGTCTAACTCGGGTTCAGCTTCTTGTTGCGGTTAGGGTTATGTTTAGGGTTGTTAGGAAAGAGTGAAGACGCAGAGTCCTGTTGAGTGTGGGGTTGCGTAAAGGCTCCCCCAGGGAGTTCAGGTGTACCCAAAGGCTTCCGCTGAGAGCACTTTTTGATGGCAGAAAGTGGCACCGTACGTGTTTTTTCGGGTCTAACTCGGGTTGAGCTTCTTGTTGCGGTTAGGGTTATGTTTAGTGTTGTATGGAAAGAGTGAAGACGCAGAGTCCTGTTGAGTGTGGGGTTGCGTAAAGGCTCCCCCAGGGAGTTCAGGTGTACCCAAAGGCTTCCGCTGAGAGCACTTTTGGATGGCAGAAAGTGGCACCGTACGTGTTTTTTCGGGTCTAACTCGGGTTCAGCTTCTTGTTGCGGTTAGGGTTATGTTTAGGGTTGTTAGGAAAGAGTGAAGACGCAGAGTCCTGTTGAGTGTGGGGTTGCGTAAAGGCTCCCCCAGGGAGTTCAGGTGTACCCAAAGGCTTCCGCTCAGAGCACTTTTTGATGGCAGAAAGTGGCACCGTACGTGTTTTTTCGGGTCTAACTCGGGTTCAGCTTCTTGTTGCGGTTAGGCTTATGTTTAGGGTTGTTAGGAAAGAGTGAAGACGCAGAGTCCTGTTGAGTGTGGGGTTGCGTAAAGGCTCCCCCAGGGAGTTCAGGTGTACCCAAAGGCTTCCGCTGAGAGCTCTTTTTGATGGCAGAAAGTGGCACCGTACGTGTTTTTTCGGGTCTAACTCGGGTTGAGCTTCTTGGTCCGGTTAGGGTTATGTTTAGGGTTGTTAGGAAAGAGTGAAGACGCAGAGTCCTGTTGAGTGTGGGGTTGCGTAAAGGCTCCCCCAGGGAGTTCAGGTGTACCCAAAGGCTTCCGCTGAGAGCACTTTTTGATGGCAGAAAGTGGCACCGTACGTGTTTTTTCGGGTCTAACTCGGGTTCAGCTTCTTGTTGCGGTTAGGGTTATGTTTAGGGTTGTTAGGAAAGAGTGAAGACGCAGAGTCCTGTTGAGTGTGGGGTTGCGTAAAGGCTCCCCCAGGGAGTTCAGGTGTACCCAAAGGCTTCCGCTGAGAGCACTTTTTGATGGCAGAAAGTGGCACCGTACGTGTTTTTTCGGGTCTAACTCGGGTTCAGCTTCTTGTTGCGGTTAGGGTTATGTTTAGGGTTGTTAGGAAAGAGTGAAGACGCAGAGTCCTGTTGAGTGTGGGGTTGCGTAAAGGCTCCCCCAGGGAGTTCAGGTGTACCCAAAGGCTTCCGCTGAGAGCACTTTTTGATGGCAGAAAGTGGCACCGTACGTGTTTTTTCGGGTCTAACTCGGGTTCAGCTTCTTGTTGCGGTTAGGGTTATGTTTAGGGTTGTTAGGAAAGAGTGAAGACGCAGAGCCCTGTTGAGTGTGGGGTTGCGTAAAGGCTCCCCCAGGGAGTTCAGGTGTACCCAAAGGCTTCCGCTGAGAGCACTTTTTGATGGCAGAAAGTGGCACCGTAGGTGTTTTTTCGGGTCTAACTCGGGTTCAGCTTCTTGTTCCGGTTAGGGTTATGTTTTGGGTTGTTAGGACAGAGTGAAGACGCAGAGTCCTGTTGAGTGTGGGGTTGCGTAAAGGCTCCCCCAGGGAGTTCAGGTGTACCCAAAGGCTTCCGCTGAGAGCACTTTTTGATGGCAGAAAGTGGCACCGTACGTGTTTTTTCGGGTCTAACTCGGGTTGAGCTTCTTGTTGCGGTTAGGGTTATGTTTAGGGTTGTTAGGAAAGAGTGAAGACGCAGAGTCCTGTTGAGTGTGGGGTTGCGTAAAGGCTCCCCCAGGGAGTTCAGGTGTACCCAAAGGCTTCCGCTGAGAGCACTTTTTGATGGCAGAAAGTGGCACCGTACGTGTTTTTTCGGGTCTAACTCGGGTTCAGCTTCTTGTTGCGGTTAGGCTTATGTTTAGGGTTGTTAGGAAAGAGTGAAGACGCAGAGTCCTGTTGAGTGTGGGGTTGCGTAAAGGCTCCCCCAGGGAGTTCAGGTGTAGCCAAAGACTTCCGCTGAGAGCACTTTTTGATGGCAGAAAGTGGCACCGTACGTGTTTTTTCGGGTCTAACTCGGGTTCAGCTTCTTGTTGCGGTTAGGGTTATGTTTAGGGTTGTTAGGAAAGAGTGAAGACGCAGAGTCCTGTTGAGTGTGGGGTTGCGTAAAGGCTCCCCCAGGGAGTTCAGGTGTAGCCAAAGGCTTCCGCTGAGAGCACTTTTTGATGGCAGAAAGTGGCACCGTACGTGTTTTTTCGGGTCTAACTCGGGTTGAGCTTCTTGTTGCGGTTAGGGTTATGTTTAGGGTTGTTAGGAAAGAGTGAAGACGCAGAGTCCTGTTGAGTGTGGGGTTGCGTAAAGGCTCCCCCAGGGAGTTCAGGTGTACCCAAAGGCTTCCGCTGAGAGCACTTTTTGATGGCAGAAAGTGGCACCGTACGTGTTTTTTCGGGTCTAACTCGGGTTGAGCTTCTTGGTCCGGTTAGGGTTATGTTTAGGGTTGTTAGGAAAGAGTGAAGACGCAGAGTCCTGTTGAGTGTGGGGTTGCGTAAAGGCTCCCCCAGGGAGTTCAGGTGTACCCAAAGGCTTCCGCTGAGAGCACTTTTTGATGGCAGAAAGTGGCACCGTACGTGTTTTTTCGGGTCTAACTCGGGTTCAGCTTCTTGTTGCGGTTAGGGTTATGTTTAGGGTTGTATGGAAAGAGTGAAGACGCAGAGTCCTGTTGAGTGTGGGGTTGCGTAAAGGCTCCCCCAGGGAGTTCAGGTGTACCCAAAGGCTTCCGCTGAGAGCACTTTTTGATGGCAGAAAGTGGCACCGTACGTGTTTTTTCGGTTCTAACTCGGGTTCAGCTTCTTGTTGCGGTTAGGGTTATGTTTAGGGTTGTTAGGAAAGAGTGAAGACGCAGAGTCCTGTTGAGTGTGGGGTTGCGTAAAGGCTCCCCCAGGGAGTTCAGGTGTACCCAAAGGCTTCCGCTGAGAGCACTTTTTGATGGCAGAAAGTGGCACCGTACGTGTTTTTTCGGGTCTAACTCGGGTTGAGCTTCTTGTTCCGGTTAGGGTTATGTTTAGGGTTGTTAGGAAAGAGTGAAGACGCAGAGTCCTGTTGAGTGTGGGGTTGCGTAAAGGCTCCCCCAGGGAGTTCAGGTGTACCCAAAGGCTTCCGCTGAGAGCACTTTTTGATGGCAGAAAGTGGCACCGTACGTGTTTTTTCGGGTCTAACTCGGGTTGAGCTTCTTGTTGCGGTTAGGGTTATGTTTAGGGTTGTTAGGAAAGAGTGAAGACGCAGAGTCCTGTTGAGTGTGGGGTTGCGTAAAGGCTCCCCCAGGGAGTTCAGGTGTACCCAAAGGCTTCCGCTGAGAGCACTTTTTGATGGCAGAAAGTGGCACCGTACGTGTTTTTTCGGGTCTAACTCGGGTTCAGCTTCTTGTTGCGGTTAGGGTTATGTTTAGGGTTGTTAGGAAAGAGTGAAGACGCAGAGTCCTGTTGAGTGTGGGGTTGCGTAAAGGCTCCCCCAGGGAGTTCAGGTGTACCCAAAGGCTTCCGCTGAGAGCACTTTTTGATGGCAGAAAGTGGCACCGTACGTGTTTTTTCGGGTCTAACTCGGGTTCAGCTTCTTGTTGCGGTTAGGGTTATGTTTAGGGTTGTTAGGAAAGAGTGAAGACGCAGAGCCCTGTTGAGTGTGGGGTTGCGTAAAGGCTCCCCCAGGGAGTTCAGGTGTACCCAAAGGCTTCCGCTGAGAGCACTTTTTGATGGCAGAAAGTGGCACCGTAGGTGTTTTTTCGGGTCTAACTCGGGTTCAGCTTCTTGTTCCGGTTAGGGTTATGTTTAGGGTTGTTAGGACAGAGTGAAGACGCAGAGTCCTGTTGAGTGTGGGGTTGCGTAAAGGCTCCCCCAGGGAGTTCAGGTGTACCCAAAGGCTTCCGCTGAGAGCACTTTTTGATGGCAGAAAGTGGCACCGTACGTGTTTTTTCGGGTCTAACTCGGGTTGAGCTTCTTGTTGCGGTTAGGGTTATGTTTAGGGTTGTTAGGAAAGAGTGAAGACGCAGAGTCCTGTTGAGTGTGGGGTTGCGTAAAGGCTCCCCCAGGGAGTTCAGGTGTACCCAAAGGCTTCCGCTGAGAGCACTTTTGGATGGCAGAAAGTGGCACCGTACGTGTTTTTTCGGGTCTAACTCGGGTTCAGCTTCTTGTTGCGGTTAGGCTTATGTTTAGGGTTGTTAGGAAAGAGTGAAGACGCAGAGTCCTGTTGAGTGTGGGGTTGCGTAAAGGCTCCCCCAGGGAGTTCAGGTGTACCCAAAGGCTTCCGCTGAGAGCACTTTTTGATGGCAGAAAGTGGCACCGTCCGTGTTTTTTCGGGTCTAACTCGGGTTCAGCTTCTTGTTGCGGTTAGGGTTATGTTTAGGGTTGTTAGGAAAGAGTGAAGACGCAGAGTCCTGTTGAGTGTGGGGTTGTGTAAAGGCTCCCCCAGGGAATTCAGGTGTACCCAAAGGCTTCCGCTGAGAGCACTTTTTGATGGCAGAAAGTGGCACCGTCCGTGTTTTTTCGGGTCTAACTCGGGTTCAGCTTCTTGTTGCGGTTAGGGTTATGTTTAGGGTTGTTAGGAAAGAGTGAAGACGCAGAGTCCTGTTGAGTGTGGGGTTGCGTAAAGGCTCCCCCAGGGAGTTCAGGTGTACGCAAAGGCTTCCGCTGAGAGCACTTTTTGATGGCAGAAAGTGGCACCGTACGTGTTTTTTCGGGTCTAACTCGGGTTGAGCTTCTTGTTGCGGTTAGGGTTATGTTTAGGGTTGTTAGGAAAGAGTGAAGACGCAGAGTCCTGTTGAGTGTGGGGTTGCGTAAAGGCTCCCCCAGGGAGTTCAGGTGTACCCAAAGGCTTCCGCTGAGAGCACTTTTTGATGGCAGAAAGTGGCACCGTACGTGTTTTTTCGGGTCTAACTCGGGTTGAGCTTCTTGTTGCGGTTAGGGTTATGTTTAGGGTTGTATGGAAAGAGTGAAGACGCAGAGTCCTGTTGAGTGTGGGGTTGCGTAAAGGCTCCCCCAGGGAGTTCAGGTGTACCCAAAGGCTTCCGCTGAGAGCACTTTTTGATGGCAGAAAGTGGCACCGTACGTGTTTTTTCGGGTCTAACTCGGGTTCAGCTTCTTGTTGCGGTTAGGGTTATGTTTAGGGTTGTTAGGAAAGAGTGAAGACGCAGAGTCCTGTTGAGTGTGGGGTTGCGTAAAGGCTCCCCCAGGGAGTTCAGGTGTACCCAAAGGCTTCCGCTGAGAGCACTTTTTGATGGCAGAAAGTGGCACCGTACGTGTTTTTTCGGGTCTAACTCGGGTTCAGCTTCTTGTTGCGGTTAGGGTTATGTTTAGGGTTGTTAGGAAAGAGTGAAGACGCAGAGTCCTGTTGAGTGTGGGGTTGCGTAAAGGCTCCCCCAGGGAGTTCAGGTGTTCCCAAAGGCTTCCGCTGAGAGCACTTTTTGATGGCAGAAAGTGGCACCGTACGTGTTTTTTCGGGTCTAACTCGGGTTCAGCTTCTTGTTGCGGTTAGGGTTATGTTTAGGGTTGTTAGGAAAGAGTGAAGACGCAGAGTCCTGTTGAGTGTGGGGTTGCGTAAAGGCTCCCCCAGGGAGTTCAGGTGTACCCAAAGGCTTCCGCTGAGAGCACTTTTTGATGGCAGAAAGTGGCACCGTACGTGTTTTTTCGGGTCTAACTCGGGTTCAGCTTCTTGTTGCGGTTAGGGTTATGTTTAGGGTTGTTAGGACAGAGTGAAGACGCAGAGTCCTGTTGAGTGTGGGGTTGCGTAAAGGCTCCCCCAGGGAGTTCAGGTGTACCCAAAGGCTTCCGCTGAGAGCACTTTTGGATGGCAGAAAGTGGCACCGTACGTGTTTTTTCGGGTCTAACTCGGGTTCAGCTTCTTGTTGCGGTTAGGGTTATGTTTAGGGTTGTTAGGAAAGAGTGAAGACGCAGAGTCCTGTTGAGTGTGGGGTTGCATAAAGGCTCCCCCAGGGAGTTCAGGTGTACCCAAAGGCTTCCGCTGAGAGCACTTTTTGATGGCAGAAAGTGGCACCGTACGTGTTTTTTCGGGTCTAACTCGGGTTCAGCTTCTTGTTCCGGTTAGGCTTATGTTTAGGGTTGTTAGGAAAGAGTGAAGACGCAGAGTCCTGTTGAGTGTGGGGTTGCGTAAAGGCTCCCCTAGGGAGTTCAGGTGTACCCAAAGGCTTCCGCTGAGAGCACTTTTTGATGGCAGAAAGTGGCACCGTACGTGTTTTTTCGGGTCTAACTCGGGTTCAGCTTCTTGTTGCGGTTAGGGTTATGTTTAGGGTTGTTAGGAAAGAGTGAAGACGCAGAGTCCTGTTGAGTGTGGGGTTGCGTAAAGGCTCCCCCAGGGAGTTCAGGTGTACCCAAAGGCTTCCGCTGAGAGCACTTTTTGATGGCAGAAAGTGGCACCGTACGTGTTTTTTCGGGTCTAACTCGGGTTCAGCTTCTTGTTGCGGTTAGGGTTATGTTTAGGGTTGTTAGGAAAGAGTGAAGACGCAGAGTCCTGTTGAGTGTGGGGTTGCGTAAAGGCTCCCCCAGGGAGTTCAGGTGTACCCAAAGGCTTCCGCTGAGAGCACTTTTTGATGGCAGAAAGTGGCACCGTACGTGTTTTTTCGGGTCTAACTCGGGTTGAGCTTCTTGTTGCGGTTAGGGTTATGTTTAGGGTTGTTAGGAAAGAGTGAAGACGCAGAGTCCTGTTGAGTGTGGGGTTGCGTAAAGGCTCCCCCAGGGAGTTCAGGTGTACCCAAAGGCTTCCGCTGAGAGCACTTTTTGATGGCAGAAAGTGGCACCGTCCGTGTTTTTTCGGGTCTAACTCGGGTTCAGCTTCTTGTTGCGGTTAGGGTTATGTTTAGGGTTGTTAGGAAAGAGTGAAGACGCAGAGTCCTGTTGAGTGTGGGGTTGCGTAAAGGCTCCCCCAGGGAGTTCAGGTGTACCCAAAGGCTTCCGCTGAGAGCACTTTGTGATGGCAGAAAGTGGCACCGTACGTGTTTTTTCGGGTCTAACTCGGGTTGAGCTTCTTGTTGCGGTTAGGGTTATGTTTAGGGTTGTTAGGAAAGAGTGAAGACGCAGAGTCCTGTTGAGTGTGGGGTTGCGTAAAGGCTCCCCCAGGGAGTTCAGGTGTACCCAAAGGCTTCCGCTGAGAGCACTTTTTGATGGCAGAAAGTGGCACCGTACGTGTTTTTTCGGGTCTAACTCGGGTTCAGCTTCTTGTTGCGGTTAGGGTTATGTTTAGGGTTGTTAGGAAAGAGTGAAGACGCAGAGTCCTGTTGAGTGTGGGGTTGCGTAAAGGCTCCCCCAGGGAGTTCAGGTGTACCCAAAGGCTTCCGCTGAGAGCACTTTTTGATGGCAGAAAGTGGCACCGTACGTGTTTTTTCGGGTCTAACTCGGGTTCAGCTTCTTGTTGCGGTTAGGGTTATGTTTAGGGTTGTTAGGAAAGAGTGAAGACGCAGAGTCCTGTTGAGTGTGGGGTTGCGTAAAGCCTCCCCCAGGGAATTCAGGTGTACCCAAAGGCTTCCGCTGAGAGCACTTTTTGATGGCAGAAAGTGGCACCGTACGTGTTTTTTCGGGTCTAACTCGGGTTCAGCTTCTTGTTGCGGTTAGGGTTATGTTTAGGGTTGTTAGGAAAGAGTGAAGACGCAGAGTCCTGTTGAGTGTGGGGTTGCGTAAAGGCTCCCCCAGGGAGTTCAGGTGTACCCAAAGGCTTCCGCTGAGAGCACTTTTTGATGGCAGAAAGTGGCACCGTACGTGTTTTTTCGGGTCTAACTCGGGTTCAGCTTCTTGTTGCGGTTAGGGTTATGTTTAGGGTTGTTAGGAAAGAGTGAAGACGCAGAGTCCTGTTGAGTGTGGGGTTGCGTAAAGGCTCCCCCAGGGAGTTCAGGTGTACCCAAAGGCTTCCGCTGAGAGCACTTTTTGATGGCAGAAAGTGGCACCGTACGTGTTTTTTCGGGTCTAACTCGGGTTCAGCTTCTTGTTGCGGTTAGGGTTATGTTTAGGGTTGTTAGGAAAGAGTGAAGACGCAGAGTCCTGTTGAGTGTGGGGTTGCGTAAAGGCTCCCCCAGGGAATTCAGGTGTACCCAAAGGCTTCCGCTGAGAGCACTTTTTGATGGCAGAAAGTGGCACCGTACGTGTTTTTTCGGGTCTAACTCGGGTTCAGCTTCTTGTTGCGGTTAGGGTTATGTTTAGGGTTGTTAGGAAAGAGTGAAGACGCAGAGTAATGTTGAGTGTGGGGTTGCGTAAAGGCTCCCCCAGGGAGTTCAGGTGTACCCAAAGGCTTCCGCTGAGAGCACTTTTTGATGGCAGAAAGTGGCACCGTACGTGTTTTTTCGGGTCTAACTCGGGTTCAGCTTCTTGTTGCGGTTAGGGTTATGTTTAGGGTTGTTAGGAAAGAGTGAAGACGCAGAGTCCTGTTGAGTGTGGGGTTGCGTAAAGGCTCCCCCAGGGAGTTCAGGTGTACCCAAAGGCTTCCGCTGAGAGCACTTTTGGATGGCAGAAAGTGGCACCGTACGTGTTTTTTCGGGTCTAACTCGGGTTCAGCTTCTTGTTGCGGTTAGGGTTATGTTTAGGGTTGTTAGGAAAGAGTGAAGACGCAGAGTCCTGTTGAGTGTGGGGTTGCGTAAAGGCTCCCCCAGGGAGTTCAGGTGTACCCAAAGGCTTCTGCTGAGAGCACTTTTTGATGGCAGAAAGTGGCACCGTACGTGTTTTTTCGGGTCTAACTCGGGTTGAGCTTCTTGTTGCGGTTAGGGTTATGTTTAGGGTTGTTAGGAAAGAGTGAAGACGCAGAGTCCTGTTGAGTGTGGGGTTGCGTAAAGGCTCCCCCAGGGAGTTCAGGTGTACCCAAAGGCTTCCGCTGAGAGCACTTTTTGATGGCAGAAAGTGGCACCGTACGTGTTTTTTCGGGTCTAACTCGGGTTGAGCTTCTTGTTGCGGTTAGGGTTATGTTTAGGGTTGTTAGGAAAGAGTGAAGACGCAGAGTCCTGTTGAGTGTGGGGTTGCGTAAAGGCTCCCCCAGGGAGTTCAGGTGTACCCAAAGGCTTCCGCTGAGAGCACTTTTTGATGGCAGAAAGTGGCACCGTACGTGTTTTTTCGGGTCTAACTCGGGTTCAGCTTCTTGTTGCGGTTAGGGTTATGTTTAGGGTTGTTAGGACAGAGTGAAGACGCAGAGTCCTGTTGAGTGTGGGGTTGCGTAAAGGCTCCCCCAGGGAGTTCAGGTGTACCCAAAGGCTTCCGCTGAGAGCACTTTTGGATGGCAGAAAGTGGCACCGTACGTGTTTTTTCGGGTCTAACTCGGGTTCAGCTTCTTGTTCCGGTTAGGCTTATGTTTAGGGTTGTTAGGAAAGAGTGAAGACGCAGAGTCCTGTTGAGTGTGGGGTTGCGTAAAGGCTCCCCCAGGGAGTTCAGGTGTACCCAAAGGCTTCCGCTGAGAGCACTTTTTGATGGCAGAAAGTGGCACCGTACGTGTTTTTTCGGGTCTAACTCGGGTTCAGCTTCTTGTTGCGGTTAGGGTTATGTTTAGGGTTGTTAGGAAAGAGTGAAGACGCAGAGTCCTGTTGAGTGTGGGGTTGCGTAAAGGCTCCCCCAGGGAGTTCAGGTGTACCCAAAGGCTTCCGCTGAGAGCACTTTTTGATGGCAGAAAGTGGCACCGTATGTGTTTTTTCGGGTCTAACTCGGGTTCAGCTTCTTGTTCCGGTTAGGCTTATATTGAGGGTTGTTAGGAAAGAGTGAAGACGCAGAGTCCTGTTGAGTGTGGGGTTGCGTAAAGGCTCCCCCAGGGAGTTCAGGTGTACCCAAAGGCTTCCGCTGAGAGCACTTTTTGATGGCAGAAAGTGGCACCGTACGTGTTTTTTCGGGTCTAACTCGGGTTGAGCTTCTTGTTGCGGTTAGGGTTATGTTTAGGGTTGTTAGGAAAGAGTGAAGACGCAGAGTCCTGTTGAGTGTGGGGTTGCGTAAAGGCTCCCCCAGGGAGTTCAGGTGTACCCAAAGGCTTCCGCTGAGAGCACTTTTTGATGGCAGAAAGTGGCACCGTACGTGTTTTTTCGGGTCTAACTCGGGTTGAGCTTCTTGTTGCGGTTAGGGTTATGTTTAGGGTTGTTAGGAAAGAGTGAAGACGCAGAGTCCTGTTGAGTGTGGGGTTGCGTAAAGGCTCCCCCAGGGAGTTCAGGTGTACCCAAAGGCTTCCGCTGAGAGCACGTTTTGATGGCAGAAAGTGGCACCGTACGTGTTTTTTCGGGTCTAACTCGGGTTCAGCTTCTTGTTGCGGTTAGGGTTATGTTTAGGGTTGTTAGGAAAGAGTGAAGACGCAGAGTCCTGTTGAGTGTGGGGTTGCGTAAAGGCTCCCCCAGGGAGTTCAGGTGTACCCAAAGGCTTCCGCTGAGAGCACTTTTTGATGGCAGAAAGTGGCACCGTACGTGTTTTTTCGGGTCTAACTCGGGTTCAGCTTCTTGTTGCGGTTAGGGTTATGTTTAGGGTTGTTAGGAAAGAGTGAAGACGCAGAGTCCTGTTGAGTGTGGGGTTGCGTAAAGGCTCCCCCAGGGAGTTCAGGTGTACCCAAAGGCTTCCGCTGAGAGCACTTTTTGATGGCAGAAAGTGGCACCGTACGTGTTTTTTCGGGTCTAACTCGGGTTCAGCTTCTTGTTGCGGTTAGGGTTATGTTTAGGGTTGTTAGGAAAGAGTGAAGACGCAGAGTCCTGTTGAGTGTGGGGTTGCGTAAAGGCTCCCCCAGGGAGTTCAGGTGTACCCAAAGGCTTCCGCTGAGAGCACTTTTTGATGGCAGAAAGTGGCACCGTACGTGTTTTTTCGGGTCTAACTCGGGTTCAGCTTCTTGTTGCGGATAGGGTTATGTTTAGGGTTGTTAGGAAAGAGTGAAGACGCAGAGTCCTGTTGAGTGTGGGGTTGCGTAAAGGCTCCCCCAGGGAGTTCAGGTGTACCCAAAGGCTTCCGCTGAGAGCACTTTTGGATGGCAGAAAGTGGCACCGTACGTGTTTTTTCGGGTCTAACTCGGGTTCAGCTTCTTGTTGCGGTTAGGGTTATGTTTAGGGTTGTTAGGAAAGAGTGAAGACGCAGAGTCCTGTTGAGTGTGGGGTTGCGTAAAGGCTCCCCCAGGGAATTCAGGTGTACCCAAAGGCTTCCGCTGAGAGCACTTTTTGATGGCAGAAAGTGGCACCGTACGTGTTTTTTCGGGTCTAACTCGGGTTGAGCTTCTTGTTGCGGTTAGGGTTATGTTTAGGGTTGTTAGGAAAGAGTGAAGACGCAGAGTCCTGTTGAGTGTGGGGTTGCGTAAAGGCTCCCCCAGGGAGTTCAGGTGTACCCAAAGGCTTCCGCTGAGAGCACTTTTTGATGGCAGAAAGTGGCACCGTACGTGTTTTTTCGGGTCTAACTCGGGTTCAGCTTCTTGTTGCGGTTAGGGTTATGTTTAGGGTTGTTAGGAAAGAGTGAAGACGCAGAGTCCTGTTGAGTGTGGGGTTGCGTAAAGGCTCCCCCAGGGAGTTCAGGTGTACCCAAAGGCTTCCGCTGAGAGCACGTTTTGATGGCAGAAAGTGGCACCGTACGTGTTTTTTCGGGTCTAACTCGGGTTCAGCTTCTTGTTGCGGTTAGGGTTATGTTTAGGGTTGTTAGGAAAGAGTGAAGACGCAGAGTCCTGTTGAGTGTGGGGTTGCGTAAAGGCTCCCCCAGGGAGTTCAGGTGTACCCAAAGGCTTCCACTGAGAGCACTTTTTGATGGTAGAAAGTGGCACCGTACGTGTTTTTTCGGGTCTAACTCGGGTTCAGCTTCTTGTTGCGGTTAGGGTTATGTTTAGGGTTGTTAGGAAAGAGTGAAGACACAGAGTCCTATTGAGTGTGGGGTTTCGTAAAGGCTCCCCCAGGGAGTTCAGGTGTACCCAAAGGCTTCCGCTGAGAGCACTTTTTGATGGCAGAAAGTGGCACCGTCCGTGTTTTTTCGGGTCTAACTCGGGTTCAGCTTCTTGTTGCGGTTAGGGTTATGTTTAGGGTTGTTAGGAAAGAGTGAAGACGCAGAGTCCTGTTGAGTGTGGGGTTGCGTAAAGGCTCCCCCAGGGAGTTCAGGTGTACCCAAAGGCTTCCGCTGAGAGCACTTTTTGATGGCAGAAAGTGGCACCGTACGTGTTTTTTCGGGTCTAACTCGGGTTGAGCTTCTTGTTGCGGTTAGGGTTATGTTTAGGGTTGTTAGGAAAGAGTGAAGACGCAGAGTCCTGTTGAGTGTGGGGTTGCGTAAAGGCTCCCCCAGGGAGTTCAGGTGTACCCAAAGGCTTCCGCTGAGAGCACGTTTTGATGGCAGAAAGTGGCACCGTACGTGTTTTTTCGGGTCTAACTCGGGTTCAGCTTCTTGTTGCGGTTAGGGTTATGTTTAGGGTTGTTAGGAAAGAGTGAAGACGCAGAGTCCTGTTGAGTGTGGGGTTGCGTAAAGGCTCCCCCAGGGAGTTCAGGTGTACCCAAAGGCTTCCGCTGAGAGCACTTTTTGATGGCAGAAAGTGGCACCGTACGTGTTTTTTCGGGTCTAACTCGGGTTCAGCTTCTTGTTGCGGTTAGGGTTATGTTTAGGGTTGTTAGGAAAGAGTGAAGACGCAGAGTCCTGTTGAGTGTGGGGTTGCGTAAAGGCTCCCCCAGGGAGTTCAGGTGTACCCAAAGGCTTCCGCTGAGAGCACTTTTTGATGGCAGAAAGTGGCACCGTACGTGTTTTTTCGGGTCTAACTCGGGTTCAGCTTCTTGTTGCGGTTAGGGTTATGTTTAGGGTTGTTAGGAAAGAGTGAAGACGCAGAGTCCTGTTGAGTGTGGGGTTGCGTAAAGGCTCCCCCAGGGAGTTCAGGTGTACCCAAAGGCTTCCGCTGAGAGCACTTTTTGATGGCAGAAAGTGGCACCGTACGTGTTTTTTCGGGTCTAACTCGGGTTCAGCTTCTTGTTGCGGATAGGGTTATGTTTAGGGTTGTTAGGAAAGAGTGAAGACGCAGAGTCCTGTTGAGTGTGGGGTTGCGTAAAGGCTCCCCCAGGGAGTTCAGGTGTACCCAAAGGCTTCCGCTGAGAGCACTTTTGGATGGCAGAAAGTGGCACCGTACGTGTTTTTTCGGGTCTAACTCGGGTTCAGCTTCTTGTTGCGGTTAGGGTTATGTTTAGGGTTGTTAGGAAAGAGTGAAGACGCAGAGTCCTGTTGAGTGTGGGGTTGCGTAAAGGCTCCCCCAGGGAATTCAGGTGTACCCAAAGGCTTCCGCTGAGAGCACTTTTTGATGGCAGAAAGTGGCACCGTACGTGTTTTTTCGGGTCTAACTCGGGTTGAGCTTCTTGTTGCGGTTAGGGTTATGTTTAGGGTTGTTAGGAAAGAGTGAAGACGCAGAGTCCTGTTGAGTGTGGGGTTGCGTAAAGGCTCCCCCAGGGAGTTCAGGTGTACCCAAAGGCTTCCGCTGAGAGCACTTTTTGATGGCAGAAAGTGGCACCGTACGTGTTTTTTCGGGTCTAACTCGGGTTCAGCTTCTTGTTGCGGTTAGGGTTATGTTTAGGGTTGTTAGGAAAGAGTGAAGACGCAGAGTCCTGTTGAGTGTGGGGTTGCGTAAAGGCTCCCCCAGGGAGTTCAGGTGTACCCAAAGGCTTCCGCTGAGAGCACGTTTTGATGGCAGAAAGTGGCACCGTACGTGTTTTTTCGGGTCTAACTCGGGTTCAGCTTCTTGTTGCGGTTAGGGTTATGTTTAGGGTTGTTAGGAAAGAGTGAAGACGCAGAGTCCTGTTGAGTGTGGGGTTGCGTAAAGGCTCCCCCAGGGAGTTCAGGTGTACCCAAAGGCTTCCACTGAGAGCACTTTTTGATGGTAGAAAGTGGCACCGTACGTGTTTTTTCGGGTCTAACTCGGGTTCAGCTTCTTGTTGCGGTTAGGGTTATGTTTAGGGTTGTTAGGAAAGAGTGAAGACACAGAGTCCTATTGAGTGTGGGGTTTCGTAAAGGCTCCCCCAGGGAGTTCAGGTGTACCCAAAGGCTTCCGCTGAGAGCACTTTTTGATGGCAGAAAGTGGCACCGTCCGTGTTTTTTCGGGTCTAACTCGGGTTCAGCTTCTTGTTGCGGTTAGGGTTATGTTTAGGGTTGTTAGGAAAGAGTGAAGACGCAGAGTCCTGTTGAGTGTGGGGTTGCGTAAAGGCTCCCCCAGGGAGTTCAGGTGTACCCAAAGGCTTCCGCTGAGAGCACTTTTTGATGGCAGAAAGTGGCACCGTACGTGTTTTTTCGGGTCTAACTCGGGTTGAGCTTCTTGTTGCGGTTAGGGTTATGTTTAGGGTTGTTAGGAAAGAGTGAAGACGCAGAGTCCTGTTGAGTGTGGGGTTGCGTAAAGGCTCCCCCAGGGAGTTCAGGTGTACCCAAAGGCTTCCGCTGAGAGCACGTTTTGATGGCAGAAAGTGGCACCGTACGTGTTTTTTCGGGTCTAACTCGGGTTCAGCTTCTTGTTGCGGTTAGGGTTATGTTTAGGGTTGTTAGGAAAGAGTGAAGACGCAGAGTCCTGTTGAGTGTGGGGTTGCGTAAAGGCTCCCCCAGGGAGTTCAGGTGTACCCAAAGGCTTCCGCTGAGAGCACTTTTTGATGGCAGAAAGTGGCACCGTACGTGTTTTTTCGGGTCTAACTCGGGTTCAGCTTCTTGTTGCGGTTAGGGTTATGTTTAGGGTTGTTAGGAAAGAGTGAAGACACAGAGTCCTGTTGAGTGTGGGGTTGCGTAAAGGCTCCCCCAGGGAGTTCAGGTGTACCCAAAGGCTTCCGCTGAGAGCACTTTTTGATGGCAGAAAGTGGCACCGTACGTGTTTTTTCGGGTCTAACTCGGGTTCAGCTTCTTGTTGCGGTTAGGGTTATGTTTAGGGTTGTTAGGAAAGAGTGAAGACGCAGAGTCCTGTTGAGTGTGGGGTTGCGTAAAGGCTCCCCCAGGGAGTTCAGGTGTACCCAAAGGCTTCCGCTGAGAGCACTTTTTGATGGCAGAAAGTGGCACCGTACGTGTTTTTTCGGGTCTAACTCGGGTTCAGCTTCTTGTTGCGGATAGGGTTATGTTTAGGGTTGTTAGGAAAGAGTGAAGACACAGAGTCCTGTTGAGTGTGGGGTTGCGTAAAGGCTCCCCCAGGGAGTTCAGGTGTACCCAAAGGCTTCCGCTGAGAGCACTTTTGGATGGCAGAAAGTGGCACCGTACGTGTTTTTTCGGGTCTAACTCGGGTTCAGCTTCTTGTTGCGGTTAGGGTTATGTTTAGGGTTGTTAGGAAAGAGTGAAGACGCAGAGTCCTGTTGAGTGTGGGGTTGCGTAAAGGCTCCCCCAGGGAATTCAGGTGTACCCAAAGGCTTCCGCTGAGAGCACTTTTTGATGGCAGAAAGTGGCACCGTACGTGTTTTTTCGGGTCTAACTCGGGTTGAGCTTCTTGTTGCGGTTAGGGTTATGTTTAGGGTTGTTAGGAAAGAGTGAAGACGCAGAGTCCTGTTGAGTGTGGGGTTGCGTAAAGGCTCCCCCAGGGAGTTCAGGTGTACCCAAAGGCTTCCGCTGAGAGCACTTTTTGATGGCAGAAAGTGGCACCGTACGTGTTTTTTCGGGTCTAACTCGGGTTCAGCTTCTTGTTGCGGTTAGGGTTATGTTTAGGGTTGTTAGGAAAGAGTGAAGACGCAGAGTCCTGTTGAGTGTGGGGTTGCGTAAAGGCTCCCCCAGGGAGTTCAGGTGTACCCAAAGGCTTCCGCTGAGAGCACTTTTTGATGGCAGAAAGTGGCACCGTACATGTTTTTTCGGGTCTAACTCGGGTTCAGCTTCTTGTTGCGGTTAGGGTTATGTTTAGGGTTGTTAGGAAAGAGTGAAGACGCAGAGTCCTGTTGAGTGTGGGGTTGCGTAAAGGCTCCCCCAGGGAGTTCAGGTGTACCCAAAGGCTTCCACTGAGAGCACTTTTTGATGGTAGAAAGTGGCACCGTACGTCTTTTTTCGGGTCTAACTCGGGTTCAGCTTCTTGTTGCGGTTAGGGTTATGTTTAGGGTTGTTAGGAAAGAGTGAAGACACAGAGTCCTATTGAGTGTGGGGTTTCGTAAAGGCTCCCCCAGGGAGTTCAGGTGTACCCAAAGGCTTCCGCTGAGAGCACTTTTTGATGGCAGAAAGTGGCACCGTCCGTGTTTTTTCGGGTCTAACTCGGGTTCAGCTTCTTGTTGCGGTTAGGGTTATGTTTAGGGTTGTTAGGAAAGAGTGAAGACGCAGAGTCCTGTTGAGTGTGGGGTTGCGTAAAGGCTCCCCCAGGGAGTTCAGGTGTACCCAAAGGCTTCCGCTGAGAGCACTTTTTGATGGCAGAAAGTGGCACCGTACGTGTTTTTTCGGGTCTAACTCGGGTTGAGCTTCTTGTTGCGGTTAGGGTTATGTTTAGGGTTGTTAGGAAAGAGTGAAGACGCAGAGTCCTGTTGAGTGTGGGGTTGCGTAAAGGCTCCCCCAGGGAGTTCAGGTGTACCCAAAGGCTTCCGCTGAGAGCACGTTTTGATGGCAGAAAGTGGCACCGTACGTGTTTTTTCGGGTCTAACTCGGGTTCAGCTTCTTGTTGCGGTTAGGGTTATGTTTAGGGTTGTTAGGAAAGAGTGAAGACGCAGAGTCCTGTTGAGTGTGGGGTTGCGTAAAGGCTCCCCCAGGGAGTTCAGGTGTACCCAAAGGCTTCCGCTGAGAGCACTTTTTGATGGCAGAAAGTGGCACCGTACGTGTTTTTTCGGGTCTAACTCGGGTTCAGCTTCTTGTTGCGGTTAGGGTTATGTTTAGGGTTGTTAGGAAAGAGTGAAGACGCAGAGTCCTGTTGAGTGTGGGGTTGCGTAAAGGCTCCCCCAGGGAGTTCAGGTGTACCCAAAGGCTTCCGCTGAGAGCACTTTTTGATGGCAGAAAGTGGCACCGTACGTGTTTTTTCGGGTCTAACTCGGGTTCAGCTTCTTGTTGCGGTTAGGGTTATGTTTAGGGTTGTTAGGAAAGAGTGAAGACGCAGAGTCCTGTTGAGTGTGGGGTTGCGTAAAGGCTCCCCCAGGGAGTTCAGGTGTACCCAAAGGCTTCCGCTGAGAGCACTTTTTGATGGCAGAAAGTGGCACCGTACGTGTTTTTTCGGGTCTAACTCGGGTTCAGCTTCTTGTTGCGGATAGGGTTATGTTTAGGGTTGTTAGGAAAGAGTGAAGACGCAGAGTCCTGTTGAGTGTGGGGTTGCGTAAAGGCTCCCCCAGGGAGTTCAGGTGTACCCAAAGGCTTCCGCTGAGAGCACTTTTGGATGGCAGAAAGTGGCACCGTACGTGTTTTTTCGGGTCTAACTCGGGTTCAGCTTCTTGTTGCGGTTAGGGTTATGTTTAGGGTTGTTAGGAAAGAGTGAAGACGCAGAGTCCTGTTGAGTGTGGGGTTGCGTAAAGGCTCCCCCAGGGAATTCAGGTGTACCCAAAGGCTTCCGCTGAGAGCACTTTTTGATGGCAGAAAGTGGCACCGTACGTGTTTTTTCGGGTCTAACTCGGGTTGAGCTTCTTGTTGCGGTTAGGGTTATGTTTAGGGTTGTTAGGAAAGAGTGAAGACGCAGAGTCCTGTTGAGTGTGGGGTTGCGTAAAGGCTCCCCCAGGGAGTTCAGGTGTACCCAAAGGCTTCCGCTGAGAGCACTTTTTGATGGCAGAAAGTGGCACCGTACGTGTTTTTTCGGGTCTAACTCGGGTTCAGCTTCTTGTTGCGGTTAGGGTTATGTTTAGGGTTGTTAGGAAAGAGTGAAGACGCAGAGTCCTGTTGAGTGTGGGGTTGCGTAAAGGCTCCCCCAGGGAGTTCAGGTGTACCCAAAGGCTTCCGCTGAGAGCACGTTTTGATGGCAGAAAGTGGCACCGTACGTGTTTTTTCGGGTCTAACTCGGGTTCAGCTTCTTGTTGCGGTTAGGGTTATGTTTAGGGTTGTTAGGAAAGAGTGAAGACGCAGAGTCCTGTTGAGTGTGGGGTTGCGTAAAGGCTCCCCCAGGGAGTTCAGGTGTACCCAAAGGCTTCCACTGAGAGCACTTTTTGATGGTAGAAAGTGGCACCGTACGTGTTTTTTCGGGTCTAACTCGGGTTCAGCTTCTTGTTGCGGTTAGGGTTATGTTTAGGGTTGTTAGGAAAGAGTGAAGACACAGAGTCCTATTGAGTGTGGGGTTTCGTAAAGGCTCCCCCAGGGAGTTCAGGTGTACCCAAAGGCTTCCGCTGAGAGCACTTTTTGATGGCAGAAAGTGGCACCGTCCGTGTTTTTTCGGGTCTAACTCGGGTTCAGCTTCTTGTTGCGGTTAGGGTTATGTTTAGGGTTGTTAGGAAAGAGTGAAGACGCAGAGTCCTGTTGAGTGTGGGGTTGCGTAAAGGCTCCCCCAGGGAGTTCAGGTGTACCCAAAGGCTTCCGCTGAGAGCACTTTTTGATGGCAGAAAGTGGCACCGTACGTGTTTTTTCGGGTCTAACTCGGGTTGAGCTTCTTGTTGCGGTTAGGGTTATGTTTAGGGTTGTTAGGAAAGAGTGAAGACGCAGAGTCCTGTTGAGTGTGGGGTTGCGTAAAGGCTCCCCCAGGGAGTTCAGGTGTACCCAAAGGCTTCCGCTGAGAGCACGTTTTGATGGCAGAAAGTGGCACCGTACGTGTTTTTTCGGGTCTAACTCGGGTTCAGCTTCTTGTTGCGGTTAGGGTTATGTTTAGGGTTGTTAGGAAAGAGTGAAGACGCAGAGTCCTGTTGAGTGTGGGGTTGCGTAAAGGCTCCCCCAGGGAGTTCAGGTGTACCCAAAGGCTTCCGCTGAGAGCACTTTTTGATGGCAGAAAGTGGCACCGTACGTGTTTTTTCGGGTCTAACTCGGGTTCAGCTTCTTGTTGCGGTTAGGGTTATGTTTAGGGTTGTTAGGAAAGAGTGAAGACGCAGAGTCCTGTTGAGTGTGGGGTTGCGTAAAGGCTCCCCCAGGGAGTTCAGGTGTACCCAAAGGCTTCCGCTGAGAGCACTTTTGGATGGCAGAAAGTGGCACCGTACGTTTTTTTTCGGGTCTAACTCGGGTTCAGCTTCTTGTTGCGGTTAGGGTTATGTTTAGGGTTGTTAGGAAAGAGTGAAGACGCAGAGTCCTGTTGAGTGTGGGGTTGCGTAAAGGCTCCCCCAGGGAGTTCAGGTGTACCCAAAGGCTTCCGCTGAGAACACTTTTTGATGGCAGAAAGTGGCACCGTACGTGTTTTTTCGGGTCTAACTCGGGTTCAGCTTCTTGTTGCGGTTAGGGTTATGTTTAGGGTTGTTAGGAAAGAGTGAAGACGCAGAGTCCTGTTGAGTGTGGGGTTGCGTAAAGGCTCCCCCAGGGAGTTCAGGTGTACCCAAAGGCTTCCGCTGAGAGCACTTTTTGATGGCAGAAAGTGGCACCGTACGTGTTTTTTCGGGTCTAACTCGGGTTCAGCTTCTTGTTGCGGTTAGGGTTATGTTTAGGGTTGTTAGGAAAGAGTGAAGACGCAGAGTCCTGTTGAGTGTGGGGTTGCGTAAAGGCTCCCCCAGGGAGTTCAGGTGTACCCAAAGGCTTCCGCTGAGAACACTTTTTGATGGCAGAAAGTGGCACCGTACGTGTTTTTTCGGGTCTAACTCGGGTTGAGCTTCTTGTTGCGGTTAGGGTTATGTTTAGGGTTGTTAGGAAAGAGTGAAGACGCAGAGTCCTGTTGAGTGTGGGGTTGCGTAAAGGCTCCCCAGGGAGTTCAGGTGTACCCAAAGGCTTCCGCTGAGAGCACTTTTTGATGGCAGAAAGTGGCACCGTACGTGTTTTTTCGGGTCTAAGTCGGGTTCAGCTTCTTGTTGCGGTTAGGGTTATGTTTAGGGTTGTTAGGAAAGAGTGAAGACGCAGAGTCCTGTTGAGTGTGGGGTTGCGTAAAGGCTCCCCCAGGGAGTTCAGGTGTACCCAAAGGCTTCCGCTGAGAGCACTTTTTGATGGCAGAAAGTGGCACCGTACGTGTTTTTTCGGGTCTAACTCGGGTTCAGCTTCTTGTTGCGGTTAGGCTTATGTTTAGGGTTGTTAGGAAAGAGTGAAGACGCAGAGTCCTGTTGAGTGTGGGGTTGCGTAAAGGCTCCCCCAGGGAGTTCAGGTGTACCCAAAGGCTTCCGCTGAGAGCACTTTTTGATGGCAGAAAGTGGCACCGTACGTTTTTTTTCGGGTCTAACTCGGGTTCAGCTTCTTGTTGCGGTTAGGGTTATGTTTAGGGTTGTTAGGAAAGAGTGAAGATGCAGAGTCCTGTTGAGTGTGGGGTTGCGTAAAGGCTCCCCCAGGGAGTTCAGGTGTACCCAAAGGCTTCCGCTGAGAGCACTTTTTGATGGCAGAAAGTGGCACCGTACGTGTTTTTTCGGGTCTAACTCGGGTTCAGCTTCTTGTTGCGGTTAGGGTTATGTTTAGGGTTGTTAGGAAAGAGTGAAGACGCAGAGTCCTGTTGAGTGTGGGGTTGCGTAAAGGCTCCCCCAGGGAGTTCAGGTGTACCCAAAGGCTTCCGCTGAGAGTACTTTTTGATGGCAGAAAGTGGCACCGTACGTGTTTTTTCGGGTCTAACTCGGGTTCAGCTTCTTGTTGCGGTTAGGGTTATGTTTAGGGTTGTTAGGAAAGAGTGAAGACGCAGAGTCCTGTTGAGTGTGGGGTTGCGTAAAGGCTCCCCCAGGGAGTTCAGGTGTACCCAAAGGCTTCCGCTGAGAGCACTTTTTGATGGCAGAAAGTGGCACCGTACGTGTTTTTTCGGGTCTAAGTCGGGTTCAGCTTCTTGTTGCGGTTAGGGTTATGTTTAGGGTTGTTAGGAAAGAGTGAAGACGCAGAGTCCTGTTGAGTGTGGGGTTGCGTAAAGGCTCCCCCAGGGAGTTCAGGTGTACCCAAAGGCTTCCGCTGAGAGCACTTTTTGATGGCAGAAAGTGGCACCGTACGTGTTTTTTCGGGTCTAACTCGGGTTCAGCTTCTTGTTGCGGTTAGGGTTATGTTTAGGGTTGTTAGGAAAGAGTGAAGACGCAGAGTCCTGTTGAGTGTGGGGTTGCGTAAAGGCTCCCCCAGGGAGTTCAGGTGTACCCAAAGGCTTCCGCTGAGAGCACTTTTGGATGGCAGAAAGTGGCACCGTACGTTTTTTTTCGGGTCTAACTCGGGTTCAGCTTCTTGTTGTGGTTAGGGTTATGTTTAGGGTTGTTAGGAAAGAGTGAAGACGCAGAGTCCTGTTGAGTGTGGGGTTGCGTAAAGGCTCCCCCAGGGAGTTCAGGTGTACCCAAAGGCTTCCGCTGAGAGCACTTTTTGATGGCAGAAAGTGGCACCGTACGTGTTTTTTCGGGTCTAACTCGGGTTCAGCTTCTTGTTCCGGTTAGGGTTATGTTTAGGGTTGTTAGGAAAGAGTGAAGACGCAGAGTCCTGTTGAGTGTGGGGTTGCGTAAAGGCTCCCCCAGGGAGTTCAGGTGTACCCAAAGGCTTCCGCTGAGAGCACTTTTGGATGGCAGAAAGTGGCACCGTACGTGTTTTTTCGGGTCTAACTCGGGTTCAGCTTCTTGTTGCGGTTAGGGCTATGTTTAGGGTTGTTAGGAAAGAGTGAAGACGCAGAGTCCTGTTGAGTGTGGGGTTGCGTAAAGGCTCCCCCAGGGAGTTCAGGTGTACCCAAAGGCTTCCGCTGAGAGCACTTTTTGATGGCAGAAAGTGGCACCGTACGTGTTTTTTCGGGTCTAAGTCGGGTTCAGCTTCTTGTTGCGGTTAGGGTTATGTTTAGGGTTGTTAGGAAAGAGTGAAGACGCAGAGTCCTGTTGAGTGTGGGGTTGCGTAAAGGCTCCCCCAGGGAGTTCAGGTGTACCCAAAGGCTTCCGCTGAGAGCACTTTTGGATGGCAGAAAGTGGCACCGTACGTGTTTTTTCGGGTCTAACTCGGGTTCAGCTTCTTGTTGCGGTTAGGGTTATGTTTAGGGTTGTTAGGAAAGAGTGAAGACGCAGAGTCCTGTTGAGTGTGGGGTTGCGTAAAGGCTCCCCCAGGGAGTTCAGGTGTACCCAAAGGCTTCCGCTGAGAGCACTTTTGGATGGCAGAAAGTGGCACCGTACGTTTTTTTTCGGGTCTAACTCGGGTTCAGCTTCTTGTTGCGGTTAGGGTTATGTTTAGGGTTGTTAGGAAAGAGTGAAGACGCAGAGTCCTGTTGAGTGTGGGGTTGCGTAAAGGCTCCCCCAGGGAGTTCAGGTGTACCCAAAGGCTTCCGCTGAGAGCACTTTTTGATGGCAGAAAGTGGCACCGTACGTGTTTTTTCGGGTCTAACTCGGGTTCAGCTTCTTGTTCCGGTTAGGGTTATGTTTAGGGTTGTTAGGAAAGAGTGAAGACGCAGAGTCCTGTTGAGTGTGGGGTTGCGTAAAGGCTCCCCCAGGGAGTTCAGGTGTACCCAAAGGCTTCCGCTGAGAGCACTTTTGGATGGCAGAAAGTGGCACCGTACGTGTTTTTTCGGGTCTAACTCGGGTTCAGCTTCTTGTTGCGGTTAGGGCTATGTTTAGGGTTGTTAGGAAAGAGTGAAGACGCAGAGTCCTGTTGAGTGTGGGGTTGCGTAAAGGCTCCCCCAGGGAGTTCAGGTGTACCCAAAGGCTTCCGCTGAGAGCACTTTTTGATGGCAGAAAGTGGCACCGTACGTGTTTTTTCGGGTCTAACTCGGGTTCAGCTTCTTGTTGCGGTTAGGGTTATGTTTAGGGTTGTTAGGAAAGAGTGAAGACGCAGAGTCCTGTTGAGTGTGGGGTTGCGTAAAGGCTCCCCCAGGGAGTTCAGGTGTACCCAAAGGCTTCCGCTGAGAACACTTTTTGATGGCAGAAAGTGGCACCGTACGTGTTTTTTCGGGTCTAACTCGGGTTCAGCTTCTTGTTGCGGTTAGGGTTATGTTTAGGGTTGTTAGGAAAGAGTGAAGACGCAGAGTCCTGTTGAGTGTGGGGTTGCGTAAAGGCTCCCCCAGGGAGTTCAGGTGTACCCAAAGGCTTCCGCTGAGAGCACTTTTTGATGGCAGAAAGTGGCACCGTACGTGTTTTTTCGGGTCTAACTCGGGTTGAGCTTCTTGTTCCGGTTAGGGTTATGTTTAGGGTTGTTAGGAAAGAGTGAAGACGCAGAGTCCTGTTGAGTGTGGGGTTGCGTAAAGGCTCCTCCAGGGAGTTCAGGTGTACCCAAAGGCTTCCGCTGAGAGCACTTTTTGATGGCAGAAAGTGGCACCGTACGTGTTTTTTCGGGTCTAACTCGGGTTGAGCTTCTTGTTGCGGTTAGGGTTATGTTTAGGGTTGTTAGGAAAGAGTGAAGACGCAGAGTCCTGTTGAGTGTGGGGTTGCGTAAAGGCTCCCCCAGGGAGTTCAGGTGTACCCAAAGGCTTCCGCTCAGAGCACTTTTTGATGGCAGAAAGTGGCACCGTACGTGTTTTTTCGGGTCTAACTCGGGTTCAGCTTCTTGTTGCGGTTAGGGTTATGTTTAGGGTTGTTAGGAAAGAGTGAAGACGCAGAGTCCTGTTGAGTGTGGGGTTGCGTAAAGGCTCCCCCAGGGAGTTCAGGTGTACCCAAAGGCTTCCGCTGAGAGCACTTTTTGATGGCAGAAAGTGGCACCGTACGTGTTTTTTCGGGTCTAACTCGGGTTCAGCTTCTTGTTGCGGTTAGGGTTATGTTTAGGGTTGTTAGGAAAGAGTGAAGACGCAGAGTCCTGTTGAGTGTGGGGTTGCGTAAAGGCTCCCCCAGGGAGTTCAGGTGTACCCAAAGGCTTCCGCTGAGAGCACTTTTTGATGGCAGAAAGTGGCACCGTACGTGTTTTTTCGGGTCTAACTCGGGTTGAGCTTCTTGTTGCGGTTAGGGTTATGTTTAGGGTTGTTAGGAAAGAGTGAAGACGCAGAGTCCTGTTGAGTGTGGGGTTGCGTAAAGGCTCCCCCAGGGAGTTCAGGTGTACCCAAAGGCTTCCGCTGAGAGCACTTTTTGATGGCAGAAAGTGGCACCGTACGTGTTTTTTCGGGTCTAACTCGGGTTGAGCTTCTTGTTGCGGTTAGGGTTATGTTTAGGGTTGTTAGGAAAGAGTGAAGACGCAGAGTCCTGTTGAGTGTGGGGTTGCGTAAAGGCTCCCCCAGGGAGTTCAGGTGTACCCAAAGGCTTCCGCTGAGAGCACTTTTTGATGGCAGAAAGTGGCACCGTACATGTTTTTTCGGGTCTAACTCGGGTTCAGCTTCTTGTTGCGGTTAGGGTTATGTTTAGGGTTGTTAGGAAAGAGTGAAGACGCAGAGTCCTGTTGAGTGTGGGGTTGCGTAAAGGCTCCCCCAGGGAGTTCAGGTGTACCCAAAGGCTTCCGCTGAGAGCACTTTTTGATGGCAGAAAGTGGCACCGTACGTGTTTTTTCGGGTCTAACTCGGGTTCAGCTTTTTGTTGCGGTTAGGGTTATGTTTAGGGTTGTTAGGAAAGAGTGAAGACGCAGAGTCCTGTTGAGTGTGGGGTTGCGTAAAGGCTCCCCCAGGGAGTTCAGGTGTACCCAAAGGCTTCCGCTGAGAGCACTTTTTGATGGCAGAAAGTGGCACCGTACGTGTTTTTTCGGGTCTAACTCGGGTTCAGCTTCTTGTTGCGGTTAGGGTTATGTTTAGGGTTGTTAGGAAAGAGTGAAGACGCAGAGTCCTGTTGAGTGTGGGGTTGCGTAAAGGCTCCCCCAGGGAGTTCAGGTGTACCCAAAGGCTTCCGCTGAGAGCACTTTTTGATGGCAGAAAGTGGCACCGTACGTGTTTTTTCGGGTCTAACTCGGGTTCAGCTTCTTGTTGCGGTTAGGGTTATGTTTAGGGTTGTTAGGAAAGAGTGAAGACGCAGAGTCCTGTTGAGTGTGGGGTTGCGTAAAGGCTCCCCCAGGGAGTTCAGGTGTACCCAAAGGCTTCCGCTGAGAGCACTTTTTGATGGCAGAAAGTGGCACCGTACGTGTTTTTTCGGGTCTAACTCGGGTTGAGCTTCTTGTTGCGGTTAGGGTTATGTTTAGGGTTGTTAGGAAAGAGTGAAGACGCAGAGTCCTGTTGAGTGTGGGGTTGCGTAAAGGCTCCCCCAGGGAGTTCAGGTGTAGCCAAAGGCTTCTGCTGAGAGCACTTTTTGATGGCAGAAAGTGGCACCGTACGTGTTTTTTCGGGTCTAACTCGGGTTGAGCTTCTTGTTGCGGTTAGGGTTATGTTTAGGGTTGTTAGGAAAGAGTGAAGACGCAGAGTCCTGTTGAGTGTGGGTTTGCGTAAAGGCTCCCCCAGGGAGTTCAGGTGTACCCAAAGGCTTCCGCTGAGAGCACTTTTTGATGGCAGAAAGTGGCACCGTACGTGTTTTTTCGGGTCTAACTCGGGTTCAGCTTCTTGTTGCGGTTAGGGTTATGTTTAGGGTTGTTAGGAAAGAGTGAAGACGCAGAGTCCTGTTGAGTGTGGGGTTGCGTAAAGGCTCCCCCAGGGAGTTCAGGTGTACCCAAAGGCTTCCGCTGAGAGCACTTTTTGATGGCAGAAAGTGGCACCGTACGTGTTTTTTCGGGTCTAACTCGGGTTCAGCTTCTTGTTGCGGTTAGGGTTATGTTTAGGGTTGTTAGGAAAGAGTGAAGACGCAGAGTCCTGTTGAGTGTGGGGTTGCGTAAAGGCTCCCCCAGGGAGTTCAGGTGTACCCAAAGGCTTCCGCTGAGAGCACTTTTTGATGGCAGAAAGTGGCACCGTACGTGTTTTTTCGGGTCTAACTCGGGTTCAGCTTCTTGTTGCGGTTAGGGTTATGTTTAGGGTTGTTAGGAAAGAGTGAAGACGCAGAGTCCTGTTGAGTGTGGGGTTGCGTAAAGGCTCCCCCAGGGAGTTCAGGTGTACCCAAAGGCTTCCGCTGAGAGCACTTTTTGATGGCAGAAAGTGGCACCGTACGTGTTTTTTCGGGTCTAACTCGGGTTGAGCTTCTTGTTGCGGTTAGGGTTATGTTTAGGGTTGTTAGGAAAGAGTGAAGACGCAGAGTCCTGTTGAGTGTGGGGTTGCGTAAAGGCTCCCCCAGGGAGTTCAGGTGTAGCCAAAGGCTTCCGTTGAGAGCACTTTTTGATGGCAGAAAGTGGCACCGTACGTGTTTTTTCGGGTCTAACTCAGGTTCAGCTTCTTGTTGCGGTTAGGGTTATGTTTAGGGTTGTTAGGAAAGAGTGAAGACGCAGAGTCCTGTTGAGTGTGGGGTTGCGTAAAGGCTCCCCCAGGGAGTTCAGGTGTACCCAAAGGCTTCCGCTGAGAGCACTTTTTGATGGCAGAAAGTGGCACCGTACGTGTTTTTTCGGGTCTAACTCGGGTTGAGCTTCTTGTTGCGGTTAGGGTTATGTTTAGGGTTGTTAGGAAAGAGTGAAGACGCAGAGTCCTGTTGAGTGTGGGGTTGCGTAAAGGCTCCCCCAGGGAGTTCAGGTGTACCCAAAGGCTTCCGCTGAGAGCACTTTTTGATGGCAGAAAGTGGCACCGTACGTGTTTTTTCGGGTCTAACTCGGGTTGAGCTTCTTGTTGCGGTTAGGGTTATGTTTAGGGTTGTTAGGAAAGAGTGAAGACGCAGAGTCCTATTGAGTGTGGGGTTGCGTAAAGGCTCCCCCAGGGAGTTCAGGTGTAGCCAAAGGCTTCCGCTGAGAGCACTTTTGGATGGCAGAAAGTTGCACCGTACGTGTTTTTTCGGGTCTAACTCGGGTTGAGCTTCTTGTTGCGGTTAGGGTTATGTTTAGGGTTGTTAGGAAAGAGTGAAGACGCAGAGTCCTGTTGAGTGTGGGGTTGCGTAAAGGCTCCCCCAGGGAGTTCAGGTGTACCCAAAGGCTTCCGCTGAGAGCACTTTTTGATGGCAGAAAGTGGCACCGTACGTGTTTTTTCGGGTCTAACTCGGGTTCAGCTTCTTGTTGCGGTTAGGGTTATGTTTAGGGTTGTTAGGAAAGAGTGAAGACGCAGAGTCCTGTTGAGTGTGGGGTTGCGTAAAGGCTCCCCCAGGGAGTTCAGGTGTACCCAAAGGCTTCCGCTGAGAGCACTTTTTGATGGCAGAAAGTGGCACCGTACGTGTTTTTTCGGGTCTAACTCGGGTTCAGCTTCTTGTTCCGGTTAGGCTTATGTTTAGGGTTGTTAGGAAAGAGTGAAGACGCAGAGTCCTGTTGAGTGTGGGGTTGCGTAAAGGCTCCCCCAGGGAGTTCAGGTGTACCCAAAGGCTTCCGCTGAGAGCACTTTTTGATGGCAGAAAGTGGCACCGTACGTGTTTTTTCGGGTCTAACTCGGGTTGAGCTTCTTGTTGCGGTTAGGGTTATGTTTAGGGTTGTTAGGAAAGAGTGAAGACGCAGAGTCCTGTTGAGTGTGGGGTTGCGTAAAGGCTCCCCCAGGGAGTTCAGGTGTAGCCAAAGGCTTCCGCTGAGAGCACTTTTGGATGGCAGAAAGTTGCACCGTACGTGTTTTTTCGGGTCTAACTCGGGTTGAGCTTCTTGTTGCGGTTAGGGTTATGTTTAGGGTTGTTAGGAAAGAGTGAAGATGCAGAGTCCTGTTGAGTGTGGGGTTGCGTAAAGGCTCCCCCAGGGAGTTCAGGTGTACCCAAAGGCTTCCGCTGAGAGCACTTTTTGATGGCAGAAAGTGGCACCGTACGTGTTTTTTCGGGTCTAACTCGGGTTCAGCTTCTTGTTGCGGTTAGGGTTATGTTTAGGGTTGTTAGGAAAGAGTGAAGACGCAGAGTCCTGTTGAGTGTGGGGTTGCGTAAAGGCTCCCCCAGGGAGTTCAGGTGTACCCAAAGGCTTCCGCTGAGAGCACTTTTTGATGGCAGAAAGTGGCACCGTACGTGTTTTTTCGGGTCTAACTCGGGTTCAGCTTCTTGTTGCGGTTAGGGTTATGTTTAGGGTTGTTAGGAAAGAGTGAAGACGCAGAGTCCTGTTGAGTGTGGGGTTGCGTAAAGGCTCCCCCAGGGAGTTCAGGTGTACCCAAAGGCTTCCGCTGAGAGCACTTTTTGGTGGCAGAAAGATGCACCGTACGTGTTTTTTCGGGTCTAACTCGGGTTGAGCTTCTTGTTGCGGTTAGGGTTATGTTTAGGGTTGTTAGGAAAGAGTGAAGACGCAGAGTCCTGTTGAGTGTGGGGTTGCGTAAAGGCTCCCCCAGGGAGTTCAGGTGTACCCAAAGGCTTCCGCTGAGAGCACTTTTTGATGGCAGAAAGATGCACCGTACGTGTTTTTTCGGGTCTAACTCGGGTTGAGCTTCTTGTTCCGGTTAGGGTTATGTTTAGGGTTGTTAGGAAAGAGTGAAGACGCAGAGTCCTGTTGAGTGTGGGGTTGCGTAAAGGCTCCCCCAGGGAGTTCAGGTGTAGCCAAAGGCTTCCGCTGAGAGCACTTTTGGATGGCAGAAAGTGGCACCGTACGTGTTTTTTCGGGTCTAACTCGGGTTCAGCTTCTTGTTGCGGTTAGGGTTATGTTTAGGGTTGTTAGGAAAGAGTGAAGACGCAGAGTCCTGTTGAGTGTGGGGTTGCGTAAAGGCTCCCCCAGGGAGTTCAGGTGTACCCAAAGGCTTCCGCTGAGAGCACTTTTTGATGGCAGAAAGTGGCACCGTACGTGTTTTTTCGGGTCTAAGTCGGGTTCAGCTTCTTGTTGCGGTTAGGGTTATGTTTAGGGTTGTTAGGAAAGAGTGAAGACGCAGAGTCCTGTTGAGTGTGGGGTTGCGTAAAGGCTCCCCCAGGGAGTTCAGGTGTACCCAAAGGCTTCCGCTGAGAGCACTTTTTGATGGCAGAAAGTGGCACCGTACGTGTTTTTTCGGGTCTAACTCGGGTTCAGCTTCTTGTTGCGGTTAGGGTTATGTTTAGGGTTGTTAGGAAAGAGTGAAGACGCAGAGTCCTGTTGAGTGTGGGGTTGCGTAAAGGCTCCCCCAGGGAGTTCAGGTGTACCCAAAGGCTTCCGCTGAGAGCACTTTTTGATGGCAGAAAGTGGCACCGTACGTGTTTTTTCGGGTCTAACTCGGGTTCAGCTTCTTGTTGCGGTTAGGGTTATGTTTAGGGTTGTTAGGAAAGAGTGAAGACGCAGAGTCCTGTTGAGTGTGGGGTTGCGTAAAGGCTCCCCCAGGGAGTTCAGGTGTACCCAAAGGCTTCCGCTGAGAGCACTTTTTGATGGCAGAAAGTGGCACCGTACGTGTTTTTTCGGGTCTAACTCGGGTTCAGCTTCTTGTTGCGGTTAGGGTTATGTTTAGGGTTGTTAGGAAAGAGTGAAGACGCAGAGTCCTGTTGAGTGTGGGGTTGCGTAAAGGCTCCCCCAGGGAGTTCAGGTGTACCCAAAGGCTTCCGCTGAGAGCACTTTTGGATGGCAGAAAGTGGCACCGTACGTGTTTTTTCGGGTCTAACTCGGGTTCAGCTTCTTGTTGCGGTTAGGGTTATGTTTAGGGTTGTTAGGAAAGAGTGAAGACGCAGAGTCCTGTTGAGTGTGGGGTTGCGTAAAGGCTCCCCCAGGGAGTTCAGGTGTACCCAAAGGCTTCCGCTGAGAGCACTTTTTGATGGCAGAAAGTGGCACCGTACGTGTTTTTTCGGGTCTAAGTCGGGTTCAGCTTCTTGTTGCGGTTAGGGTTATGTTTAGGGTTGTTAGGAAAGAGTGAAGACGCAGAGTCCTGTTGAGTGTGGGGTTGCGTAAAGGCTCCCCCAGGGAGTTCAGGTGTACCCAAAGGCTTCCGCTGAGAGCACTTTTTGATGGCAGAAAGTGGCACCGTACGTGTTTTTTCGGGTCTAACTCGGGTTGAGCTTCTTGTTGCGGTTAGGGTTATGTTTAGGGTTGTTAGGAAAGAGTGAAGACGCAGAGTCCTGTTGAGTGTGGGGTTGCGTAAAGGCTCCCCCAGGGAGTTCAGGTGTACCCAAAGGCTTCCGCTCAGAGCACTTTTTGATGGCAGAAAGTGGCACCGTACGTGTTTTTTCGGGTCTAACTCGGGTTGAGCTTCTTGTTGCGGTTAGGGTTATGTTTAGGGTTGTTAGGAAAGAGTGAAGACGCAGAGTCCTGTTGAGTGTGGGGTTGCGTAAAGGCTCCCCCAGGGAGTTCAGGTGTACCCAAAGGCTTCCGCTAAGAACACTTTTTGATGGCAGAAAGTGGCACCGTACGTGTTTTTTCGGGTCTAACTCGGGTTGAGCTTCTTGTTGCGGTTAGGGTTATGTTTAGGGTTGTTAGGAAAGAGTGAAGACGCAGAGTCCTGTTGAGTGTGGGGTTGCGTAAAGGCTCCCCCAGGGAGTTCAGGTGTACCCAAAGGCTTCCGCTGAGAGCACTTTTTGATGGCAGAAAGTGGCACCGTACGTGTTTTTTCGGGTCTAACTCGGGTTCAGCTTCTTGTTGCGGTTAGGGTTATGTTTAGGGTTGTTAGGAAAGAGTGAAGACGCAGAGTCCTGTTGAGTGTGGGGTTGCGTAAAGGCTCCCCCAGGGAGTTCAGATGTACCCAAAGGCTTCCGCTGAGAGCACTTTTTGATGGCAGAAAGTGGCACCGTACGTGTTTTTTCGGGTCTAACTCGGGTTCAGCTTCTTGTTGCGGTTAGGGTTATGTTTAGGGTTGTTAGGAAAGAGTGAAGACGCAGAGTCCTGTTGAGTGTGGGGTTGCGTAAAGGCTCCCCCAGGGAGTTCAGGTGTACCCAAAGGCTTCCGTTGAGAGCACTTTTTGATGGCAGAAAGTGGCACCGTACGTGTTTTTTCGGGTCTAACTCGGGTTGAGCTTCTTGTTCCGGTTAGGGTTATGTTTAGGGTTGTTAGGAAAGAGTGAAGACGCAGAGTCCTGTTGAGTGTGGGGTTGCGTAAAGGCTCCCCCAGGGAGTTCAGGTGTACCCAAAGGCTTCCGCTGAGAGCACTTTTTGATGGCAGAAAGTGGCACCGTACGTGTTTTTTCGGGTCTAACTCGGGTTGAGCTTCTTGTTGCGGTTAGGGTTATGTTTAGGGTTGTTAGGAAAGAGTGAAGACGCAGAGTCCTGTTGAGTGTGGGGTTGCGTAAAGGCTCCCCCAGGGAGTTCAGGTGTACCCAAAGGCTTCCGCTGAGAGCACTTTTTGATGGCAGAAAGTGGCACCGTACGTGTTTTTTCGGGTCTAACTCGGGTTCAGCTTCTTGTTGCGGTTAGGGTTATGTTTAGGGTTGTTAGGAAAGAGTGAAGACGCAGAGTCCTGTTGAGTGTGGGGTTGCGTAAAGGCTCCCCCAGGGAGTTCAGGTGTACCCAAAGGCTTCCGCTGAGAGCACTTTTTGATGGCAGAAAGTGGCACCGTACGTGTTTTTTCGGGTCTAACTCGGGTTGAGCTTCTTGTTGCGGTTAGGGTTATGTTTAGGGTTGTTAGGAAAGAGTGAAGACGCAGAGTCCTGTTGAGTGTGGGGTTGCGTAAAGGCTCCCCCAGGGAGTTCAGGTGTACCCAAAGGCTTCCGCTGAGAGCACTTTTTGATGGCAGAAAGTGGCACCGTACGTGTTTTTTCGGGTCTAACTCGGGTTGAGCTTCTTGTTGCGGTTAGGGTTATGTTTAGGGTTGTTAGGAAAGAGTGAAGACGCAGAGTCCTGTTGAGTGTGGGGTTGCGTAAAGGCTCCCCCAGGGAGTTCAGGTGTACCCAAAGGCTTCCGCTGAGAGCACTTTTTGATGGCAGAAAGTGGCACCGTACGTGTTTTTTCGGGTCTAACTCGGGTTCAGCTTCTTGTTGCGGTTAGGGTTATGTTTAGGGTTGTTAGGAAAGAGTGAAGACGCAGAGTCCTGTTGAGTGTGGGGTTGCGTAAAGGCTCCCCCAGGGAGTTCAGGTGTACCCAAAGGCTTCCGCTGAGAGCACTTTTTGATGGCAGAAAGTGGCACCGTACGTGTTTTTTCGGGTCTAACTCGGGTTCAGCTTCTTGTTGCGGTTAGGGTTATGTTTAGGGTTGTTAGGAAAGAGTGAAGATGCAGAGTCCTGTTGAGTGTGGGGTTGCGTAAAGGCTCCCCCAGGGAGTTCAGGTGTACCCAAAGGCTTCCGCTGAGAGCACTTTTTGATGGCAGAAAGTGGCACCGTACGTGTTTTTTCGGGTCTAACTCGGGTTGAGCTTCTTGTTGCGGTTAGGGTTATGTTTAGGGTTGTTAGGAAAGAGTGAAGACGCAGAGTCCTGTTGAGTGTGGGGTTGCGTAAAGGCTCCCCCAGGGAGTTCAGGTGTACCCAAAGGCTTCCGCTGAGAGCACTTTTTGATGGCAGAAAGTGGCACCGTACGTGTTTTTTCGGGTCTAACTCGGGTTCAGCTTCTTGTTGCGGTTAGGGTTATGTTTAGGGTTGTTAGGAAAGAGTGAAGACGCAGAGTCCTGTTGAGTGTGGGTTTGCGTAAAGGCTCCCCCAGGGAGTTCAGGTGTACCCAAAGGCTTCCGCTGAGAGCACTTTTTGATGGCAGAAAGTGGCACCGTACGTGTTTTTTCGGGTCTAACTCGGGTTCAGCTTCTTGTTGCGGTTAGGGTTATGTTTAGGGTTGTTAGGAAAGAGTGAAGACGCAGAGTCCTGTTGAGTGTGGGGTTGCGTAAAGGCTCCCCCAGGGAGTTCAGGTGTACCCAAAGGCTTCCGCTGAGAGCACTTTTTGATGGCAGAAAGTGGCACCGTACGTGTTTTTTCGGGTCTAACTCGGGTTGATCTTCTTGTTGCGGTTAGGGTTATGTTTAGGGTTGTTAGGAAAGAGTGAAGACGCAGAGTCCTGTTGAGTGTGGGGTTGCGTAAAGGCTCCCCCAGGGAGTTCAGGTGTACCCAAAGGCTTCCGCTGAGAGCACTTTTTGATGGCAGAAAGTGGCACCGTACGTGTTTTTTCGGGTCTAACTCGGGTTGAGCTTCTTGTTGCGGTTAGGGTTATGTTTAGGGTTGTTAGGAAAGAGTGAAGACGCAGAGTCCTGTTGAGTGTGGGGTTGCGTAAAGGCTCCCCCAGGGAGTTCAGGTGTACCCAAAGGCTTCCGCTGAGAGCACTTTTTGATGGCAGAAAGTGGCACCGTACGTGTTTTTTCGGGTCTAACTCGGGTTCAGCTTCTTGTTGCGGTTAGGGTTATGTTTAGGGTTGTTAGGAAAGAGTGAAGACGCAGAGTCCTGTTGAGTGTGGGTTTGCGTAAAGGCTCCCCCAGGGAGTTCAGGTGTACCCAAAGGCTTCCGCTGAGAGCACTTTTTGATGGCAGAAAGTGGCACCGTACGTGTTTTTTCGGGTCTAACTCGGGTTCAGCTTCTTGTTGCGGTTAGGGTTATGTTTAGGGTTGTTAGGAAAGAGTGAAGACGCAGAGTCCTGTTGAGTGTGGGGTTGCGTAAAGGCTCCCCCAGGGAGTTCAGGTGTACCCAAAGGCTTCCGCTGAGAGCACTTTTTGATGGCAGAAAGTGGCACCGTACGTGTTTTTTCGGGTCTAACTCGGGTTGATCTTCTTGTTGCGGTTAGGGTTATGTTTAGGGTTGTTAGGAAAGAGTGAAGACGCAGAGTCCTGTTGAGTGTGGGGTTGCGTAAAGGCTCCCCCAGGGAGTTCAGGTGTACCCAAAGGCTTCCGCTGAGAGCACTTTTTGATGGCAGAAAGTGGCACCGTACGTGTTTTTTCGGGTCTAACTCGGGTTCAGCTTCTTGTTGCGGTTAGGGTTATGTTTAGGGTTGTTAGGAAAGAGTGAAGACGCAGAGTCCTGTTGAGTGTGGGGTTGCGTAAAGGCTCCCCCAGGGAGTTCAGGTGTACCCAAAGGCTTCCGCTGAGAGCACTTTTTGATGGCAGAA
This sequence comes from Anser brachyrhynchus, assembly GCF_964034855.1. Taxonomy (NCBI): domain Eukaryota; kingdom Metazoa; phylum Chordata; class Aves; order Anseriformes; family Anatidae; genus Anser; species Anser brachyrhynchus. Next base: position 59,295 of record NW_027663904.1, read on the forward strand.
AGTGGCACCGTACGTGTTTTTTCGGGTCTAACTCGGGTTGAGCTTCTTGTTGCGGTTAGGGTTATGTTTAGGGTTGTTAGGAAAGAGTGAAGACGCAGAGTCCTGTTGAGTGTGGGGTTGCGTAAAGGCTCCCCCAGGGAGTTCAGGTGTACCCAAAGGCTTCCGCTGAGAGCACTTTTTGATGGCAGAAAGTGGCACCGTACGTGTTTTTTCGGGTCTAACTCGGGTTCAGCTTCTTGTTGCGGTTAGGGTTATGTTTAGGGTTGTTAGGAAAGAGTGAAGACGCAGAGTCCTGTTGAGTGTGGGGTTGCGTAAAGGCTCCCCCAGGGAGTTCAGGTGTACCCAAAGGCTTCCGCTGAGAGCACTTTTTGATGGCAGAAAGTGGCACTGTACGTGTTTTTTCGGGTCTAACTCGGGTTCAGCTTCTTGTTGCGGTTAGGGTTATGTTCAGGGTTGTTAGGAAAGAGTGAAGACGCAGAGTCCTGTTGAGTGTGGGGTTGCGTAAAGGCTCCCCCAGGGAGTTCAGGTGTACCCAAAGGCTTCCGCTGAGAGCACTTTTTGATGGCAGAAAGTGGCACCGTACGTGTTTTTTCGGGTCTAACTCGGGTTCAGCTTCTTGTTGCGGTTAGGGTTATGTTTAGGGTTGTTAGGAAAGAGTGAAGACGCAGAGTCCTGTTGAGTGTGGGGTTGCGTAAAGGCTCCCCCAGGGAGTTCAGGTGTACCCAAAGGCTTCCGCTGAGAGCACTTTTTGATGGCAGAAAGTGGCACCGTACGTGTTTTTTCGGGTCTAACTCGGGTTCAGCTTCTTGTTGCGGTTAGGGTTATGTTTAGGGTTGTTAGGAAAGAGTGAAGACGCAGAGTCCTGTTGAGTGTGGGGTTGCGTAAAGGCTCCCCCAGGGAGTTCAGGTGTACCCAAAGGCTTCCGCTGAGAGCACTTTTTGATGGCAGAAAGTGGCACCGTACGTGTTTTTTCGGGTCTAACTCGGGTTCAGCTTTTTGTTGCCGTTAGGGTTATGTTTAGGGTTGTTAGGAAAGAGTGAAGACGCAGAGTCCTGTTGAGTGTGGGGTTGCGTAAAGGCTCCCCCAGGGAGTTCAGGTGTACCCAAAGGCTTCCGCTGAGAGCACTTTTTGATGGCAGAAAGTGGCACCGTACGTGTTTTTTCGGGTCTAACTCGGGTTCAGCTTCTTGTTGCGGTTAGGGTTATGTTTAGGGTTGTTAGGAAAGAGTGAAGACGCAGAGTCCTGTTGAGTGTGGGGTTGCGTAAAGGCTCCCCCAGGGAGTTCAGGTGTACCCAAAGGCTTCCGCTGAGAGCACTTTTTGATGGCAGAAAGTGGCACCGTACGTGTTTTTTCGGGTCTAACTCGGGTTCAGCTTCTTGTTGCGGTTAGGGTTATGTTTAGGGTTGTTAGGAAAGAGTGAAGACGCAGAGTCCTGTTGAGTGTGGGGTTGCGTAAAGGCTCCCCCAGGGAGTTCAGGTGTACCCAAAGGCTTCCGCTGAGAGCACTTTTTGATGGCAGAAAGTGGCACCGTACGTGTTTTTTCGGGTCTAACTCGGGTTCAGCTTCTTGTTGCGGTTAGGGTTATGTTCAGGGTTGTTAGGAAAGAGTGAAGACGCAGAGTCCTGTTGAGTGTGGGGTTGCGTAAAGGCTCCCCCAGGGAGTTCAGGTGTACCCAAAGGCTTCCGCTGAGAGCACTTTTGGATGGCAGAAAGTGGCACCGTACGTGTTTTTTCGGGTCTAACTCGGGTTCAGCTTCTTGTTGCGGTTAGGGTTATGTTTAGGGTTGTTAGGAAAGAGTGAAGACGCAGAGTCCTGTTGAGTGTGGGGTTGCGTAAAGGCTCCCCCAGGGAGTTCAGGTGTACCCAAAGGCTTCCGCTGAGAGCACTTTTTGATGGCAGAAAGTGGCACCGTACGTGTTTTTTCGGGTCTAACTCGAGTTCAGCTTTTTGTTGCGGTTAGGGTTATGTTTAGGGTTGTTAGGAAAGAGTGAAGACGCAGAGTCCTGTTGAGTGTGGGGTTGCGTAAAGGCTCCCCCAGGGAGTTCAGGTGTACCCAAAGGCTTCCGCTGAGAGCACTTTTTGATGGCAGAAAGTGGCACCGTACGTGTTTTTTCGGGTCTAACTCGGGTTCAGCTTCTTGTTGCGGTTAGGGTTATGTTTAGGGTTGTTAGGAAAGAGTGAAGATGCAGAGTCCTGTTGAGTGTGGGGTTGCGTAAAGGCTCCCCCAGGGAGTTCAGGTGTACCCAAAGGCTTCCGCTGAGAGCACTTTTTGATGGCAGAAAGTGGCACCGTACGTGTTTTTTCGGGTCTAACTCGGGTTGAGCTTCTTGTTGCGGTTAGGGTTATGTTTAGGGTTGTTAGGAAACAGTGAAGACGCAGAGTCCTGTTGAGTGTGGGGTTGCGTAAAGGCTCCCCCAGGGAGTTCAGGTGTACCCAAAGGCTTCCGCTGAGAGCACTTTTTGATGGCAGAAAGTGGCACCGTACGTGTTTTTTCGGGTCTAACTCGGGTTCAGCTTCTTGTTGCGGTTAGGGTTATGTTTAGGGTTGTTAGGAAAGAGTGAAGACGCAGAGTCCTGTTGAGTGTGGGGTTGCGTAAAGGCTCCCCCAGGGAGTTCAGGTGTACCCAAAGGCTTCCGCTGAGAGCACTTTTTGATGGCAGAAAGTGGCACCGTACGTGTTTTTTCGGGTCTAACTCGGGTTGAGCTTCTTGTTGCGGTTAGGGTTATGTTCAGGGTTGTTAGGAAAGAGTGAAGACGCAGAGTCCTGTTGAGTGTGGGGTTGCGTAAAGGCTCCCCCAGGGAGTTCAGGTGTACCCAAAGGCTTCCGCTGAGAGCACTTTTTGATGGCAGAAAGTGGCACCGTACGTGTTTTTTCGGGTCTAACTCGGGTTCAGCTTCTTGTTGCGGTTAGGGTTATGTTTAGGGTTGTTAGGAAAGAGTGAAGACGCAGAGTCCTGTTGAGTGTGGGGTTGCGTAAAGGCTCCCCCAGGGAGTTCAGGTGTACGCAAAGGCTTCCGCTGAGAGCACTTTTTGATGGCAGAAAGTGGCACCGTACGTGTTTTTTCGGGTCTAACTCGGGTTCAGCTTCTTGTTGCGGTTAGGGTTATGTTTAGGGTTGTTAGGAAAGAGTGAAGACGCAGAGTCCTGTTGAGTGTGGGGTTGCGTAAAGGCTCCCCCAGGGAGTTCAGGTGTACCCAAAGGCTTCCGCTGAGAGCACTTTTTGATGGCAGAAAGTGGCACCGTACGTGTTTTTTCGGGTCTAACTCGGGTTGAGCTTCTTGTTGCGGTTAGGGTTATGTTTAGGGTTGTATGGAAAGAGTGAAGACGCAGAGTCCTGTTGAGTGTGGGGTTGCGTAAAGGCTCCCCCAGGGAGTTCAGGTGTACCCAAAGGCTTCCGCTGAGAGCACTTTTTGATGGCAGAAAGTGGCACCGTACGTGTTTTTTCGGGTCTAACTCGGGTTCAGCTTCTTGTTGCGGTTAGGGTTATGTTTAGGGTTGTTAGGAAAGAGTGAAGACGCAGAGTCCTGTTGAGTGTGGGGTTGCGTAAAGGCTCCCCCAGGGAGTTCAGGTGTACCCAAAGGCTTCCGCTGAGAGCACTTTTTGATGGCAGAAAGTGGCACCGTACGTGTTTTTTCGGGTCTAACTCGGGTTCAGCTTCTTGTTGCGGTTAGGGTTATGTTTAGGGTTGTTAGGAAAGAGTGAAGACGCAGAGTCCTGTTGAGTGTGGGGTTGCGTAAAGGCTCCCCCAGGGAGTTCAGGTGTACCCAAAGGCTTCCGCTGAGAGCACTTTTTGATGGCAGAAAGTGGCACCGTACGTGTTTTTTCGGGTCTAACTCGGGTTCAGCTTCTTGTTGCGGTTAGGGTTATGTTTAGGGTTGTTAGGAAAGAGTGAAGACGCAGAGTCCTGTTGAGTGTGGGGTTGCGTAAAGGCTCCCCCAGGGAGTTCAGGTGTACCCAAAGGCTTCCGCTGAGAGCACTTTTTGATGGCAGAAAGTGGCACCGTACGTGTTTTTTCGGGTCTAACTCGGGTTCAGCTTTTTGTTGCCGTTAGGGTTATGTTTAGGGTTGTTAGGAAAGAGTGAAGACGCAGAGTCCTGTTGAGTGTGGGGTTGCGTAAAGGCTCCCCCAGGGAGTTCAGGTGTACCCAAAGGCTTCCGCTGAGAGCACTTTTTGATGGCAGAAAGTGGCACCGTACGTGTTTTTTCGGGTCTAACTCGGGTTCAGCTTCTTGTTGCGGTTAGGGTTATGTTTAGGGTTGTTAGGAAAGAGTGAAGATGCAGAGTCCTGTTGAGTGTGGGGTTGCGTAAAGGCTCCCCCAGGGAGTTCAGGTGTACCCAAAGGCTTCCGCTGAGAGCACTTTTTGATGGCAGAAAGTGGCACCGTACGTGTTTTTTCGGGTCTAACTCGGGTTGAGCTTCTTGTTGCGGTTAGGGTTATGTTTAGGGTTGTTAGGAAACAGTGAAGACGCAGAGTCCTGTTGAGTGTGGGGTTGCGTAAAGGCTCCCCCAGGGAGTTCAGGTGTACCCAAAGGCTTCCGCTGAGAGCACTTTTTGATGGCAGAAAGTGGCACCGTACGTGTTTTTTCGGGTCTAACTCGGGTTCAGCTTCTTGTTGCGGTTAGGGTTATGTTTAGGGTTGTTAGGAAAGAGTGAAGACGCAGAGTCCTGTTGAGTGTGGGGTTGCGTAAAGGCTCCCCCAGGGAGTTCAGGTGTACCCAAAGGCTTCCGCTGAGAGCACTTTTGGATGGCAGAAAGTGGCACCGTACGTGTTTTTTCGGGTCTAACTCGGGTTGAGCTTCTTGTTGCGGTTAGGGTTATGTTCAGGGTTGTTAGGAAAGAGTGAAGACGCAGAGTCCTGTAGAGTGTGGGGTTGCGTAAAGGCTCCCCCAGGGAGTTCAGGTGTACCCAAAGGCTTCCGCTGAGAGCACTTTTTGATGGCAGAAAGTGGCACCGTACGTGTTTTTTCGGGTCTAACTGGGGTTCAGCTTCTTGTTGCGGTTAGGGTTATGTTTAGGGTTGTTAGGAAAGAGTGAAGACGCAGAGTCCTGTTGAGTGTGGGGTTGCGTAAAGGCTCCCCCAGGGAGTTCAGGTGTACCCAAAGGCTTCCGCTGAGAGCACTTTTTGATGGCAGAAAGTGGCACCGTACGTGTTTTTTCGGGTCTAACTCGGGTTCAGCTTCTTGTTGCGGTTAGGGTTATGTTTAGGGTTGTTAGGAAAGAGTGAAGACGCAGAGTCCTGTTGAGTGTGGGGTTGCGTAAAGGCTCCCCCAGGGAGTTCAGGTGTACCCAAAGGCTTCCGCTGAGAGCACTTTTTGATGGCAGAAAGTGGCACCGTACGTGTTTTTTCGGGTCTAACTCGGGTTCAGCTTCTTGTTGCGGTTAGGGTTATGTTTAGGGTTGTTAGGAAAGAGTGAAGACGCAGAGTCCTGTTGAGTGTGGGGTTGCGTAAAGGCTCCCCCAGGGAGTTCAGGTGTACCCAAAGGCTTCCGCTCAGAGCACTTTTTGATGGCAGAAAGTGGCACCGTACGTGTTTTTTCGGGTCTAACTCGGGTTCAGCTTCTTGTTGCGGTTAGGGTTATGTTTAGGGTTGTTAGGAAAGAGTGAAGACGCAGAGTCCTGTTGAGTGTGGGGTTGCGTAAAGGCTCCCCCAGGGAGTTCAGGTGTACCCAAAGGCTTCCGCTGAGATCACTTTTTGATGGCAGAAAGTGGCACCGTACGTGTTTTTTCGGGTCTAACTCGGGTTCAGCTTCTTGTTGCGGTTAGGGTTATGTTTAGGGTTGTTAGGAAAGAGTGAAGACGCAGAGTCCTGTTGAGTGTGGGGTTGCGTAAAGGCTCCCCCAGGGAGTTCAGGTGTACCCAAAGGCTTCCGCTGAGAGCACTTTTTGATGGCAGAAAGTGGCACCGTACGTGTTTTTTCGGGTCTAACTCGGGTTCAGCTTCTTGTTGCGGTTAGGGTTATGTTTAGGGTTGTTAGGAAAGAGTGAAGACGCAGAGTCCTGTTGAGTGTGGGGTTGCGTAAAGGCTCCCCCAGGGAGTTCAGGTGTACCCAAAGGCTTCCGCTGAGAGCACTTTTTGATTGCAGAAAGTGGCACCGTACGTGTTTTTTCGGGTCTAACTCGGGTTCAGCTTCTTGTTGCGGTTAGGGTTATGTTTAGGGTTGTTAGGAAAGAGTGAAGACGCAGAGTCCTGTTGAGTGTGGGGTTGCGTAAAGGCTCCCCCAGGGAGTTCAGGTGTACCCAAAGGCTTCCGCTGAGAGCACTTTTTGATGGCAGAAAGTGGCACCGTACGTGTTTTTTCGGGTGTAACTCGGGTTCAGCTTCTTGTTGCGGTTAGGGTTATGTTCAGGGTTGTTAGGAAAGAGTGAAGACGCAGAGTCCTGTTGAGTGTGGGGTTGCGTAAAGGCTCCCCCAGGGAGTTCAGGTGTACCCAAAGGCTTCCGCTGAGAGCACTTTTTGATGGCAGAAAGTGGCACCGTATGTGTTTTTTCGGGTCTAACTCGGGTTCAGCTTCTTGTTGCGGTTAGGGTTATGTTTAGGGTTGTTAGGAAAGAGTGAAGACGCAGAGTCCTGTTGAGTGTGGGGTTGTGTAAAGGCTCCCCCAGGGAGTTCAGGTGTACCCAAAGGATTCCTCTGAGAGCACTTTTTGATGGCAGAACGATGCACCGTACGTGTTTTTTCGGGTCTAACTCGGGTTGAGCTTTTTGTTCCTGTTAGGGTTATGTTTAGGGTTGTTAGGAAAGAGTGAAGACGCAGAGTCCTGTTGAGTGTGGGGTTGCGTAAAGGCTCCCCCAGGGAGTTCAGGTGTACCCAAAGGCTTCCGCTGAGAGCACTTTTTGATGGCAGAAAGTGGCACCGTACGTGTTTTTTCGGGTCTAACTCGGGTTCAGCTTCTTGTTGCGGTTAGGGTTATGTTTAGGGTTGTTAGGAAAGAGTGAAGACGCAGAGTCCTGTTGAGTGCGGGGTTGCGTAAAGGCTCCCCCAGGGAGTTCAGGTGTACCCAAAGGCTTCCGCTGAGAGCACTTTTTGATGGCAGAAAGTGGCACCGTACGTGTTTTTTCGGGTCTAACTCGGGTTCAGCTTCTTGTTGCGGTTAGGGTTATGTTTAGGGTTGTTAGGAAAGAGTGAAGACGCAGAGTCCTGTTGAGTGTGGGGTTGCGTAAAGGCTCCCCCAGGGAGTTCAGGTGTAGCCAAAGGCTTCCGCTGAGAGCACTTTTGGATGGCAGAAAGTTGCACCGTACGTGTTTTTTCGGGTCTAACTCGGGTTGAGCTTCTTGTTGCGGTTAGGGTTATGTTTAGGGTTGTTAGGAAAGAGTGAAGACGCAGAGTCCTGTTGAGTGTGGGGTTGCGTAAAGGCTCCCCCAGGGAGTTCAGGTGTACCCAAAGGCTTCCGCTGAGAGCACTTTTTGATGGCAGAAAGTGGCACCGTACGTGTTTTTTCGGGTCTAACTCGGGTTCAGCTTCTTGTTGCGGTTAGGGTTATGTTTAGGGTTGTTAGGAAAGAGTGAAGACGCAGAGTCCTGTTGAGTGTGGGGTTGCGTAAAGGCTCCCCCAGGGAGTTCAGGTGTACCCAAAGGCTTCCGCTGAGAGCACTTTTTGATGGCAGAAAGTGGCACCGTACGTGTTTTTTCGGGTCTAACTCGGGTTCAGCTTCTTGTTCCGGTTAGGCTTATGTTTAGGGTTGTTAGGAAAGAGTGAAGACGCAGAGTCCTGTTGAGTGTGGGGTTGCGTAAAGGCTCCCCCAGGGAGTTCAGGTGTACCCAAAGGCTTCCGCTGAGAGCACTTTTTGATGGCAGAAAGTGGCACCGTACGTGTTTTTTCGGGTCTAACTCGGGTTGAGCTTCTTGTTGCGGTTAGGGTTATGTTTAGGGTTGTTAGGAAAGAGTGAAGACGCAGAGTCCTGTTGAGTGTGGGGTTGCGTAAAGGCTCCCCCAGGGAGTTCAGGTGTAGCCAAAGGCTTCCGCTGAGAGCACTTTTGGATGGCAGAAAGTTGCACCGTACGTGTTTTTTCGGGTCTAACTCGGGTTGAGCTTCTTGTTGCGGTTAGGGTTATGTTTAGGGTTGTTAGGAAAGAGTGAAGATGCAGAGTCCTGTTGAGTGTGGGGTTGCGTAAAGGCTCCCCCAGGGAGTTCAGGTGTACCCAAAGGCTTCCGCTGAGAGCACTTTTTGATGGCAGAAAGTGGCACCGTACGTGTTTTTTCGGGTCTAACTCGGGTTCAGCTTCTTGTTGCGGTTAGGGTTATGTTTAGGGTTGTTAGGAAAGAGTGAAGACGCAGAGTCCTGTTGAGTGTGGGGTTGCGTAAAGGCTCCCCCAGGGAGTTCAGGTGTACCCAAAGGCTTCCGCTGAGAGCACTTTTTGATGGCAGAAAGTGGCACCGTACGTGTTTTTTCGGGTCTAACTCGGGTTCAGCTTCTTGTTGCGGTTAGGGTTATGTTTAGGGTTGTTAGGAAAGAGTGAAGACGCAGAGTCCTGTTGAGTGTGGGGTTGCGTAAAGGCTCCCCCAGGGAGTTCAGGTGTACCCAAAGGCTTCCGCTGAGAGCACTTTTTGGTGGCAGAAAGATGCACCGTACGTGTTTTTTCGGGTCTAACTCGGGTTGAGCTTCTTGTTGCGGTTAGGGTTATGTTTAGGGTTGTTAGGAAAGAGTGAAGACGCAGAGTCCTGTTGAGTGTGGGGTTGCGTAAAGGCTCCCCCAGGGAGTTCAGGTGTACCCAAAGGCTTCCGCTGAGAGCACTTTTTGATGGCAGAAAGATGCACCGTACGTGTTTTTTCGGGTCTAACTCGGGTTGAGCTTCTTGTTCCGGTTAGGGTTATGTTTAGGGTTGTTAGGAAAGAGTGAAGACGCAGAGTCCTGTTGAGTGTGGGGTTGCGTAAAGGCTCCCCCAGGGAGTTCAGGTGTAGCCAAAGGCTTCCGCTGAGAGCACTTTTGGATGGCAGAAAGTGGCACCGTACGTGTTTTTTCGGGTCTAACTCGGGTTCAGCTTCTTGTTGCGGTTAGGGTTATGTTTAGGGTTGTTAGGAAAGAGTGAAGACGCAGAGTCCTGTTGAGTGTGGGGTTGCGTAAAGGCTCCCCCAGGGAGTTCAGGTGTACCCAAAGGCTTCCGCTGAGAGCACTTTTTGATGGCAGAAAGTGGCACCGTACGTGTTTTTTCGGGTCTAACTCGGGTTCAGCTTCTTGTTGCGGTTAGGGTTATGTTTAGGGTTGTTAGGAAAGAGTGAAGACGCAGAGTCCTGTTGAGTGTGGGGTTGCGTAAAGGCTCCCCCAGGGAGTTCAGGTGTACCCAAAGGCTTCCGCTGAGAGCACTTTTTGATGGCAGAAAGTGGCACCGTACGTGTTTTTTCGGGTCTAACTCGGGTTCAGCTTCTTGTTGCGGTTAGGGTTATGTTTAGGGTTGTTAGGAAAGAGTGAAGACGCAGAGTCCTGTTGAGTGTGGGGTTGCGTAAAGGCTCCCCCAGGGAGTTCAGGTGTACCCAAAGGCTTCCGCTGAGAGCACTTTTTGATGGCAGAAAGTGGCACCGTACGTGTTTTTTCGGGTCTAACTCGGGTTCAGCTTCTTGTTGCGGTTAGGGTTATGTTTAGGGTTGTTAGGAAAGAGTGAAGACGCAGAGTCCTGTTGAGTGTGGGGTTGCGTAAAGGCTCCCCCAGGGAGTTCAGGTGTACCCAAAGGCTTCCGCTGAGAGCACTTTTTGATGGCAGAAAGTGGCACCGTACGTGTTTTTTCGGGTCTAACTCGGGTTCAGCTTCTTGTTGCGGTTAGGGTTATGTTTAGGGTTGTTAGGAAAGAGTGAAGACGCAGAGTCCTGTTGAGTGTGGGGTTGCGTAAAGGCTCCCCCAGGGAGTTCAGGTGTACCCAAAGGCTTCCGCTGAGAGCACTTTTGGATGGCAGAAAGTGGCACCGTACGTGTTTTTTCGGGTCTAACTCGGGTTCAGCTTCTTGTTGCGGTTAGGGTTATGTTTAGGGTTGTTAGGAAAGAGTGAAGACGCAGAGTCCTGTTGAGTGTGGGGTTGCGTAAAGGCTCCCCCAGGGAGTTCAGGTGTACCCAAAGGCTTCCGCTGAGAGCACTTTTTGATGGCAGAAAGTGGCACCGTACGTGTTTTTTCGGGTCTAACTCGGGTTCAGCTTCTTGTTGCGATTAGGGTTATGTTTAGGGTTGTTAGGAAAGAGTGAAGACGCAGAGTCCTGTTGAGTGTGGGGTTGCGTAAAGGCTCCCCCAGGGAGTTCAGGTGTACCCAAAGGCTTCCGCTGAGAGCACTTTTTGATGGCAGAAAGTGGCACCGTACGTGTTTTTTCGGGTCTAACTCGGGTTGAGCTTCTTGTTGCGGTTAGGGTTATGTTTAGGGTTGTTAGGAAAGAGTGAAGACGCAGAGTCCTGTTGAGTGTGGGGTTGCGTAAAGGCTCCCCCAGGGAGTTCAGGTGTACCCAAAGGCTTCCGCTCAGAGCACTTTTTGATGGCAGAAAGTGGCACCGTACGTGTTTTTTCGGGTCTAACTCGGGTTGAGCTTCTTGTTGCGGTTAGGGTTATGTTTAGGGTTGTTAGGAAAGAGTGAAGACGCAGAGTCCTGTTGAGTGTGGGGTTGCGTAAAGGCTCCCCCAGGGAGTTCAGGTGTACCCAAAGGCTTCCGCTAAGAACACTTTTTGATGGCAGAAAGTGGCACCGTACGTGTTTTTTCGGGTCTAACTCGGGTTCAGCTTCTTGTTGCGGTTAGGGTTATGTTTAGGGTTGTTAGGAAAGAGTGAAGACGCAGAGTCCTGTTGAGTGTGGGGTTGCGTAAAGGCTCCCCCAGGGAGTTCAGGTGTACCCAAAGGCTTCCGCTGAGAGCACTTTTTGATGGCAGAAAGTGGCACCGTACGTGTTTTTTCGGGTCTAACTCGGGTTGATCTTCTTGTTGCGGTTAGGGTTATGTTTAGGGTTGTTAGGAAAGAGTGAAGACGCAGAGTCCTGTTGAGTGTGGGGTTGCGTAAAGGCTCCCCCAGGGAGTTCAGGTGTACCCAAAGGCTTCCGCTGAGAGCACTTTTTGATGGCAGAAAGTGGCACCGTACGTGTTTTTTCGGGTCTAACTCGGGTTCAGCTTCTTGTTGCGGTTAGGGTTATGTTTAGGGTTGTTAGGAAAGAGTGAAGACGCAGAGTCCTGTTGAGTGTGGGGTTGCGTAAAGGCTCCCCCAGGGAGTTCAGGTGTACCCAAAGGCTTCCGTTGAGAGCACTTTTTGATGGCAGAAAGTGGCACCGTACGTGTTTTTTCGGGTCTAACTCGGGTTGAGCTTCTTGTTCCGGTTAGGGTTATGTTTAGGGTTGTTAGGAAAGAGTGAAGACGCAGAGTCCTGTTGAGTGTGGGGTTGCGTAAAGGCTCCCCCAGGGAGTTCAGGTGTACCCAAAGGCTTCCGCTGAGAGCACTTTTTGATGGCAGAAAGTGGCACCGTACGTGTTTTTTCGGGTCTAACTCGGGTTGAGCTTCTTGTTGCGGTTAGGGTTATGTTTAGGGTTGTTAGGAAAGAGTGAAGACGCAGAGTCCTGTTGAGTGTGGGGTTGCGTAAAGGCTCCCCCAGGGAGTTCAGGTGTACCCAAAGGCTTCCGCTGAGAGCACTTTTTGATGGCAGAAAGTGGCACCGTACGTGTTTTTTCGGGTCTAACTCGGGTTCAGCTTCTTGTTGCGGTTAGGGTTATGTTTAGGGTTGTTAGGAAAGAGTGAAGACGCAGAGTCCTGTTGAGTGTGGGGTTGCGTAAAGGCTCCCCCAGGGAGTTCAGGTGTACCCAAAGGCTTCCGCTGAGAGCACTTTTTGATGGCAGAAAGTGGCACCGTACGTGTTTTTTCGGGTCTAACTCGGGTTCAGCTTCTTGTTGCGGTTAGGGTTATGTTTAGGGTTGTTAGGAAACAGTGAAGACGCAGAGTCCTGTTGAGTGTGGGGTTGCGTAAAGGCTCCCCCAGGGAGTTCAGGTGTACCCAAAGGCTTCCGCTGAGAGCACTTTTTGATGGCAGAAAGTGGCACCGTACGTGTTTTTTCGGGTCTAACTCGGGTTCAGCTTCTTGTTGCGGTTAGGGTTATGTTTAGGGTTGTTAGGAAAGAGTGAAGACGCAGAGTCCTGTTGAGTGTGGGGTTGCGTAAAGGCTCCCCCAGGGAGTTCAGGTGTACCCAAAGGCTTCCGCTGAGAGCACTTTTTGATGGCAGAAAGTGGCACCGTACGTGTTTTTTCGGGTCTAACTCGGGTTCAGCTTCTTGTTGCGGTTAGGGTTATGTTTAGGGTTGTTAGGAAAGAGTGAAGACGCAGAGTCCTGTTGAGTGTGGGGTTGCGTAAAGGCTCCCCCAGGGAGTTCAGGTGTACCCAAAGGCTTCCGCTGAGAGCACTTTTTGATGGCAGAAAGTGGCACCGTACGTGTTTTTTCGGGTCTAACTCGGGTTCAGCTTCTTGTTGCGGTTAGGGTTATGTTTAGGGTTGTTAGGAAAGAGTGAAGATGCAGAGTCCTGTTGAGTGTGGGGTTGCGTAAAGGCTCCCCCAGGGAGTTCAGGTGTACCCAAAGGCTTCCGCTGAGAGCACTTTTTGATGGCAGAAAGTGGCACCGTACGTGTTTTTTCGGGTCTAACTCGGGTTGAGCTTCTTGTTGCGGTTAGGGTTATGTTTAGGGTTGTTAGGAAAGAGTGAAGACGCAGAGTCCTGTTGAGTGTGGGGTTGCGTAAAGGCTCCCCCAGGGAGTTCAGGTGTACCCAAAGGCTTCCGCTGAGAGCACTTTTTGATGGCAGAAAGTGGCACCGTACGTGTTTTTTCGGGTCTAACTCGGGTTCAGCTTCTTGTTGCGGTTAGGGTTATGTTTAGGGTTGTTAGGAAAGAGTGAAGACGCAGAGTCCTGTTGAGTGTGGGTTTGCGTAAAGGCTCCCCCAGGGAGTTCAGGTGTACCCAAAGGCTTCCGCTGAGAGCACTTTTTGATGGCAGAAAGTGGCACCGTACGTGTTTTTTCGGGTCTAACTCGGGTTCAGCTTCTTGTTGCGGTTAGGGTTATGTTTAGGGTTGTTAGGAAAGAGTGAAGACGCAGAGTCCTGTTGAGTGTGGGGTTGCGTAAAGGCTCCCCCAGGGAGTTCAGGTGTACCCAAAGGCTTCCGCTGAGAGCACTTTTTGATGGCAGAAAGTGGCACCGTACGTGTTTTTTCGGGTCTAACTCGGGTTGATCTTCTTGTTGCGGTTAGGGTTATGTTTAGGGTTGTTAGGAAAGAGTGAAGACGCAGAGTCCTGTTGAGTGTGGGGTTGCGTAAAGGCTCCCCCAGGGAGTTCAGGTGTACCCAAAGGCTTCCGCTGAGAGCACTTTTTGATGGCAGAAAGTGGCACCGTACGTGTTTTTTCGGGTCTAACTCGGGTTCAGCTTCTTGTTGCGGTTAGGGTTATGTTTAGGGTTGTTAGGAAAGAGTGAAGACGCAGAGTCCTGTTGAGTGTGGGGTTGCGTAAAGGCTCCCCCAGGGAGTTCAGGTGTACCCAAAGGCTTCCGCTGAGAGCACTTTTTGATGGCAGAAAGTGGCACCGTACGTGTTTTTTCGGGTCTAACTCGGGTTGAGCTTCTTGTTGCGGTTAGGGTTATGTTTAGGGTTGTTAGGAAAGAGTGAAGACGCAGAGTCCTGTTGAGTGTGGGGTTGCGTAAAGGCTCCCCCAGGGAGTTCAGGTGTACCCAAAGGCTTCCGCTGAGAGCACTTTTTGATGGCAGAAAGTGGCACCGTACGTGTTTTTTCGGGTCTAACTCGGGTTCAGCTTCTTGTTGCGGTTAGGGTTATGTTTAGGGTTGTTAGGAAAGAGTGAAGACGCAGAGTCCTGTTGAGTGTGGGGTTGCGTAAAGGCTCCCCCAGGGAGTTCAGGTGTACCCAAAGGCTTCCGCTGAGAGCACTTTTTGATGGCAGAAAGTGGCACCGTACGTGTTTTTTCGGGTCTAACTCGGGTTCAGCTTCTTGTTGCGGTTAGGGTTATGTTCAGGGTTGTTAGGAAAGAGTGAAGACGCAGAGTCCTGTTGAGTGTGGGGTTGCGTAAAGGCTCCCCCAGGGAGTTCAGGTGTACCCAAAGGCTTCCGCTGAGAGCACTTTTTGATGGCAGAAAGTGGCACCGTACGTGTTTTTTCGGGTCTAACTCGGGTTCAGCTTCTTGTTGCGGTTAGGGTTATGTTTAGGGTTGTTAGGAAACAGTGAAGACGCAGAGTCCTGTTGAGTGTGGGGTTGCGTAAAGGCTCCCCCAGGGAGTTCAGGTGTACCCAAAGGCTTCCGCTGAGAGCACTTTTTGATGGCAGAAAGTGGCACCGTACGTGTTTTTTCGGGTCTAACTCGGGTTCAGCTTCTTGTTGCGGTTAGGGTTATGTTTAGGGTTGTTAGGAAAGAGTGAAGACGCAGAGTCCTGTTGAGTGTGGGGTTGCGTAAAGGCTCCCCCAGGGAGTTCAGGTGTACCCAAAGGCTTCCGCTGAGAGCACTTTTTGATGGCAGAAAGTGGCACCGTACGTGTTTTTTCGGGTCTAACTCGGGTTCAGCTTTTTGTTGCCGTTAGGGTTATGTTTAGGGTTGTTATGAAAGAGTGAAGACGCAGAGTCCTGTTGAGTGTGGGGTTGCGTAAAGGCTCCCCCAGGGAGTTCAGGTGTACCCAAAGGCTTCCGCTGAGAGCACTTTTTGATGGCAGAAAGTGGCACCGTACGTGTTTTTTCGGGTCTAACTCGGGTTCAGCTTCTTGTTGCGGTTAGGGTTATGTTTAGGGTTGTTAGGAAAGAGTGAAGACGCAGAGTCCTGTTGAGTGTGGGGTTGCGTAAAGGCTCCCCCAGGGAGTTCAGGTGTACCCAAAGGCTTCCGCTGAGAGCACTTTTTGATGGCAGAAAGTGGCACCGTACGTGTTTTTTCGGGTCTAACTCGGGTTCAGCTTCTTGTTGCGGTTAGGGTTATGTTTAGGGTTGTTAGGAAAGAGTGAAGACGCAGAGTCCTGTTGAGTGTGGGGTTGCGTAAAGGCTCCCCCAGGGAGTTCAGGTGTACCCAAAGGCTTCCGCTGAGAGCACTTTTTGATGGCAGAAAGTGGCACCGTACGTGTTTTTTCGGGTCTAACTCGGGTTCAGCTTCTTGTTGCGGTTAGGGTTATGTTCAGGGTTGTTAGGAAAGAGTGAAGACGCAGAGTCCTGTTGAGTGTGGGGTTGCGTAAAGGCTCCCCCAGGGAGTTCAGGTGTACCCAAAGGCTTCCGCTGAGAGCACTTTTGGATGGCAGAAAGTGGCACCGTACGTGTTTTTTCGGGTCTAACTCGGGTTCAGCTTCTTGTTGCGGTTAGGGTTATGTTTAGGGTTGTTAGGAAAGAGTGAAGACGCAGAGTCCTGTTGAGTGTGGGGTTGCGTAAAGGCTCCCCCAGGGAGTTCAGGTGTACCCAAAGGCTTCCGCTGAGAGCACTTTTTGATGGCAGAAAGTGGCACCGTACGTGTTTTTTCGGGTCTAACTCGGGTTCAGCTTCTTGTTGCGGTTAGGGTTATGTTTAGGGTTGTTAGGAAAGAGTGAAGACGCAGAGTCCTGTTGAGTGTGGGGTTGCGTAAAGGCTCCCCCAGGGAGTTCAGGTGTACCCAAAGGCTTCCGCTGAGAGCACTTTTTGATGGCAGAAAGTGGCACCGTACGTGTTTTTTCGGGTCTAACTCGGGTTCAGCTTTTTGTTGCCGTTAGGGTTATGTTTAGGGTTGTTAGGAAAGAGTGAAGACGCAGAGTCCTGTTGAGTGTGGGGTTGCGTAAAGGCTCCCCCAGGGAGTTCAGGTGTACCCAAAGGCTTCCGCTGAGAGCACTTTTTGATGGCAGAAAGTGGCACCGTACGTGTTTTTTCGGGTCTAACTCGGGTTCAGCTTCTTGTTGCGGTTAGGGTTATGTTTAGGGTTGTTAGGAAAGAGTGAAGATGCAGAGTCCTGTTGAGTGTGGGGTTGCGTAAAGGCTCCCCCAGGGAGTTCAGGTGTACCCAAAGGCTTCCGCTGAGAGCACTTTTTGATGGCAGAAAGTGGCACCGTACGTGTTTTTTCGGGTCTAACTCGGGTTGAGCTTCTTGTTGCGGTTAGGGTTATGTTTAGGGTTGTTAGGAAACAGTGAAGACGCAGAGTCCTGTTGAGTGTGGGGTTGCGTAAAGGCTCCCCCAGGGAGTTCAGGTGTACCCAAAGGCTTCCGCTGAGAGCACTTTTTGATGGCAGAAAGTGGCACCGTACGTGTTTTTTCGGGTCTAACTCGGGTTCAGCTTCTTGTTGCGGTTAGGGTTATGTTTAGGGTTGTTAGGAAAGAGTGAAGACGCAGAGTCCTGTTGAGTGTGGGGTTGCGTAAAGGCTCCCCCAGGGAGTTCAGGTGTACCCAAAGGCTTCCGCTGAGAGCACTTTTGGATGGCAGAAAGTGGCACCGTACGTGTTTTTTCGGGTCTAACTCGGGTTGAGCTTCTTGTTGCGGTTAGGGTTATGTTCAGGGTTGTTAGGAAAGAGTGAAGACGCAGAGTCCTGTTGAGTGTGGGGTTGCGTAAAGGCTCCCCCAGGGAGTTCAGGTGTACCCAAAGGCTTCCGCTGAGAGCACTTTTTGATGGCAGAAAGTGGCACCGTACGTGTTTTTTCGGGTCTAACTGGGGTTCAGCTTCTTGTTGCGGTTAGGGTTATGTTTAGGGTTGTTAGGAAAGAGTGAAGACGCAGAGTCCTGTTGAGTGTGGGGTTGCGTAAAGGCTCCCCCAGGGAGTTCAGGTGTACCCAAAGGCTTCCGCTGAGAGCACTTTTTGATGGCAGAAAGTGGCACCGTACGTGTTTTTTCGGGTCTAACTCGGGTTCAGCTTCTTGTTGCGGTTAGGGTTATGTTTAGGGTTGTTAGGAAAGAGTGAAGACGCAGAGTCCTGTTGAGTGTGGGGTTGCGTAAAGGCTCCCCCAGGGAGTTCAGGTGTACCCAAAGGCTTCTGCTGAGAGCACTTTTTGATGGCAGAAAGTGGCACCGTACGTGTTTTTTCGGGTCTAACTCGGGTTCAGCTTCTTGTTGCGGTTAGGGTTATGTTTAGGGTTGTTAGGAAAGAGTGAAGACGCAGAGTCCTGTTGAGTGTGGGGTTGCGTAAAGGCTCCCCCAGGGAGTTCAGGTGTACCCAAAGGCTTCCGCTCAGAGCACTTTTTGATGGCAGAAAGTGGCACCGTACGTATTTTTTCGGGTCTAACTCGGGTTCAGCTTCTTGTTGCGGTTAGGGTTATGTTTAGGGTTGTTAGGAAAGAGTGAAGACGCAGAGTCCTGTTGAGTGTGGGGTTGCGTAAAGGCTCCCCCAGGGAGTTCAGGTGTACCCAAAGGCTTCCGCTGAGATCACTTTTTGATGGCAGAAAGTGGCACCGTACGTGTTTTTTCGGGTCTAACTCGGGTTCAGCTTCTTGTTGCGGTTAGGGTTATGTTTAGGGTTGTTAGGAAAGAGTGAAGACGCAGAGTCCTGTTGAGTGTGGCGTTGCGTAAAGGCTCCCCCAGGGAGTTCAGGTGTACCCAAAGGCTTCCGCTGAGAGCACTTTTTGATGGCAGAAAGTGGCACCGTACATGTTTTTTCGGGTCTAACTCGGGTTGAGCTTCTTGTTGCGGTTAGGGTTATGTTTAGGGTTGTTAGGAAAGAGTGAAGACGCAGAGTCCTGTTGAGTGTGGGGTTGCGTAAAGGCTCCCCCAGGGAGTTCAGGTGTACCCAAAGGCTTCCGCTGAGAGCACTTTTTGATTGCAGAAAGTGGCACCGTACGTGTTTTTTCGGGTCTAACTCGGGTTCAGCTTCTTGTTGCGGTTAGGGTTATGTTTAGGGTTGTTAGGAAAGAGTGAAGACGCAGAGTCCTGTTGAGTGTGGGGTTGCGTAAAGGCTCCCCCAGGGAGTTCAGGTGTACCCAAAGGCTTCCGCTGAGAGCACTTTTTGATGGCAGAAAGTGGCACCGTACGTGTTTTTTCGGGTGTAACTCGGGTTCAGCTTCTTGTTGCGGTTAGGGTTATGTTCAGGGTTGTTAGGAAAGAGTGAAGACGCAGAGTCCTGTTGAGTGTGGGGTTGCGTAAAGGCTCCCCCAGGGAGTTCAGGTGTACCCAAAGGCTTCCGCTGAGAGCACTTTTTGATGGCAGAAAGTGGCACCGTATGTGTTTTTTCGGGTCTAACTCGGGTTCAGCTTCTTGTTGCGGTTAGGGTTATGTTTAGGGTTGTTAGGAAAGAGTGAAGACGCAGAGTCCTGTTGAGTGTGGGGTTGTGTAAAGGCTCCCCCAGGGAGTTCAGGTGTACCCAAAGGATTCCTCTGAGAGCACTTTTTGATGGCAGAACGATGCACCGTACGTGTTTTTTCGGGTCTAACTCGGGTTGAGCTTTTTGTTCCTGTTAGGGTTATGTTTAGGGCTGTTAGGAAAGAGTGAAGACGCAGAGTCCTGTTGAGTGTGGGGTTGCGTAAAGGCTCCCCCAGGGAGTTCAGGTGTACCCAAAGGCTTCCGCTGAGAGCACTTTTTGATGGCAGAAAGTGGCACCGTACGTGTTTTTTCGGGTCTAACTCGGGTTCAGCTTCTTGTTGCGGTTAGGGTTATGTTTAGGGTTGTTAGGAAAGAGTGAAGACGCAGAGTCCTGTTGAGTGCGGGGTTGCGTAAAGGCTCCCCCAGGGAGTTCAGGTGTACCCAAAGGCTTCCGCTGAGAGCACTTTTTGATGGCAGAAAGTGGCACCGTACGTGTTTTTTCGGGTCTAACTCGGGTTCAGCTTCTTGTTGCGGTTAGGGTTATGTTTAGGGTTGTTAGGAAAGAGTGAAGACGCAGAGTCCTGTTGAGTGTGGGGTTGCGTAAAGGCTCCCCCAGGGAGTTCAGGTGTACCCAAAGGCTTCCGCTGAGAGCACTTTTTGATGGCAGAAAGTGGCACCGTACGTGTTTTTTCGGGTCTAACTCGGGTTCAGCTTCTTGTTGCGGTTAGGGTTATGTTTAGGGTTGTTAGGAAAGAGTGAAGACGCAGAGTCCTGTTGAGTGTGGGGTTGCGTAAAGGCTCCCCCAGGGAGTTCAGGTGTACCCAAAGGCTTCCGCTGAGAGCACTTTTGGATGGCAGAAAGTGGCACCGTACGTGTTTTTTCGGGTCTAACTCGGGTTCAGCTTCTTGTTGCGGTTAGGGTTATGTTTAGGGTTGTTAGGAAAGAGTGAAGACGCAGAGTCCTGTTGAGTGTGGGGTTGCGTAAAGGCTCCCCCAGGGAGTTCAGGTGTACCCAAAGGCTTCCGCTGAGAGCACTTTTTGATGGCAGAAAGTGGCACCGTACGTGTTTGTTCGGGTCTAACTCGGGTTCAGCTTCTTGTTGCGGTTAGGGTTATGTTTAGGGTTGTTAGGAAAGAGTGAAGACGCAGAGTCCTGTTGAGTGTGGGGTTGCGTAAAGGCTCCCCCAGGGAGTTCAGGTGTACCCAAAGGCTTCCGCTGAGAGCACTTTTTGATGGCAGAAAGTGGCACCGTACGTGTTTTTTCGGGTCTAACTCGGGTTCAGCTTCTTGTTGCGGTTAGGGTTATGTTTAGGGTTGTTAGGAAAGAGTGAAGACGCAGAGTCCTGTTGAGTGTGGGGTTGCGTAAAGGCTCCCCCAGGGAGTTCAGGTGTACCCAAAGGCTTCCGCTGAGAGCACTTTTTGATGGCAGAAAGTGGCACCGTACGTGTTTTTTCGGGTCTAACTCGGGTTCATTTTCTTGTTGCGGTTAGGGTTATGTTTAGGGTTGTTAGGAAAGAGTGAAGACGCAGAGTCCTGTTGAGTGTGGGGTTGCGTAAAGGCTCCCCCAGGGAGTTCAGGTGTACCCAAAGGCTTCCGCTGAGAGCACTTTTTGATGGCAGAAAGTGGCACCGTACGTGTTTTTTCGGGTCTAACTCGGGTTGATCTTCTTGTTGCGGTTAGGGTTATGTTTAGGGTTGTTAGGAAAGAGTGAAGACGCAGAGTCCTGTTGAGTGTGGGGTTGCGTAAAGGCTCCCCCAGGGAGTTCAGGTGTACCCAAAGGCTTCCGCTGAGAGCACTTTTTGATGGCAGAAAGTGGCACCGTACGTGTTTTTTCGGGTCTAACTCGGGTTCAGCTTCTTGTTGCGGTTAGGGTTATGTTTAGGGTTGTTAGGAAAGAGTGAAGACGCAGAGTCCTGTTGAGTGTGGGGTTGCGTAAAGGCTCCCCCAGGGAGTTCAGGTGTACCCAAAGGCTTCCGCTGAGAGCACTTTTTGATGGCAGAAAGTGGCACCGTACGTGTTTTTTCGGGTCTAACTCGGGTTGAGCTTCTTGTTGCGGTTAGGGTTATGTTTAGGGTTGTTAGGAAAGAGTGAAGACGCAGAGTCCTGTTGAGTGTGGGGTTGCGTAAAGGCTCCCCCAGGGAGTTCAGGTGTACCCAAAGGCTTCCGCTGAGAGCACTTTTTGATGGCAGAAAGTGGCACCGTACGTGTTTTTTCGGGTCTAACTCGGGTTCAGCTTCTTGTTGCGGTTAGGGTTATGTTTAGGGTTGTTAGGAAAGAGTGAAGACGCAGAGTCCTGTTGAGTGTGGGGTTGCGTAAAGGCTCCCCCAGGGAGTTCAGGTGTACCCAAAGGCTTCCGCTGAGAGCACTTTTTGATGGCAGAAAGTGGCACCGTACGTGTTTTTTCGGGTCTAACTCGGGTTCAGCTTCTTGTTGCGGTTAGGGTTATGTTCAGGGTTGTTAGGAAAGAGTGAAGACGCAGAGTCCTGTTGAGTGTGGGGTTGCGTAAAGGCTCCCCCAGGGAGTTCAGGTGTACCCAAAGGCTTCCGCTGAGAGCACTTTTTGATGGCAGAAAGTGGCACCGTACGTGTTTTTTCGGGTCTAACTCGGGTTCAGCTTCTTGTTGCGGTTAGGGTTATGTTTAGGGTTGTTAGGAAAGAGTGAAGACGCAGAGTCCTGTTGAGTGTGGGGTTGCGTAAAGGCTCCCCCAGGGAGTTCAGGTGTACCCAAAGGCTTCCGCTGAGAGCACTTTTTGATGGCAGAAAGTGGCACCGTACGTGTTTTTTCGGGTCTAACTCGGGTTCAGCTTCTTGTTGCGGTTAGGGTTATGTTTAGGGTTGTTAGGAAAGAGTGAAGACGCAGAGTCCTGTTGAGTGTGGGGTTGCGTAAAGGCTCCCCCAGGGAGTTCAGGTGTACCCAAAGGCTTCCGCTGAGAGCACTTTTGATGGCAGAAAGTGGCACCGTACGTGTTTTTTCGGGTCTAACTCGGGTTCAGCTTTTTGTTGCCGTTAGGGTTATGTTTAGGGTTGTTAGGAAAGAGTGAAGACGCAGAGTCCTGTTGAGTGTGGGGTTGCGTAAAGGCTCCCCCAGGGAGTTCAGGTGTACCCAAAGGCTTCCGCTGAGAGCACTTTTTGATGGCAGAAAGTGGCACCGTACGTGTTTTTTCGGGTCTAACTCGGGTTGAGCTTCTTGTTGCGGTTAGGGTTATGTTTAGGGTTGTTAGGAAAGAGTGAAGACGCAGAGTCCTGTTGAGTGTGGGGTTGCGTAAAGGCTCCCCCAGGGAGTTCAGGTGTACCCAAAGGCTTCCGCTGAGAGCACTTTTTGATGGCAGAAAGTGGCACCGTACGTGTTTTTTCGGGTCTAACTCGGGTTCAGCTTCTTGTTGCGGTTAGGGTTATGTTTAGGGTTGTTAGGAAAGAGTGAAGACGCAGAGTCCTGTTGAGTGTGGGGTTGCGTAAAGGCTCCCCCAGGGAGTTCAGGTGTACCCAAAGGCTTCCGCTGAGAGCACTTTTTGATGGCAGAAAGTGGCACCGTACGTGTTTTTTCGGGTCTAACTCGGGTTCAGCTTCTTGTTGCGGTTAGGGTTATGTTCAGGGTTGTTAGGAAAGAGTGAAGACGCAGAGTCCTGTTGAGTGTGGGGTTGCGTAAAGGCTCCCCCAGGGAGTTCAGGTGTACCCAAAGGCTTCCGCTGAGAGCACTTTTTGATGGCAGAAAGTGGCACCGTACGTGTTTTTTCGGGTCTAACTCGGGTTCAGCTTCTTGTTGCGGTTAGGGTTATGTTTAGGGTTGTTAGGAAAGAGTGAAGACGCAGAGTCCTGTTGAGTGTGGGGTTGCGTAAAGGCTCCCCCAGGGAGTTCAGGTGTACCCAAAGGCTTCCGCTGAGAGCACTTTTTGATGGCAGAAAGTGGCACCGTACGTGTTTTTTCGGGTCTAACTCGGGTTCAGCTTCTTGTTGCGGTTAGGGTTATGTTTAGGGTTGTTAGGAAAGAGTGAAGACGCAGAGTCCTGTTGAGTGTGGGGTTGCGTAAAGGCTCCCCCAGGGAGTTCAGGTGTACCCAAAGGCTTCCGCTGAGAGCACTTTTTGATGGCAGAAAGTGGCACCGTACGTGTTTTTTCGGGTCTAACTCGGGTTCAGCTTTTTGTTGCCGTTAGGGTTATGTTTAGGGTTGTTAGGAAAGAGTGAAGACGCAGAGTCCTGTTGAGTGTGGGGTTGCGTAAAGGCTCCCCCAGGGAGTTCAGGTGTACCCAAAGGCTTCCGCTGAGAGCACTTTTTGATGGCAGAAAGTGGCACCGTACGTGTTTTTTCGGGTCTAACTCGGGTTCAGCTTCTTGTTGCGGTTAGGGTTATGTTTAGGGTTGTTAGGAAAGAGTGAAGACGCAGAGTCCTGTTGAGTGTGGGGTTGCGTAAAGGCTCCCCCAGGGAGTTCAGGTGTACCCAAAGGCTTCCGCTGAGAGCACTTTTTGATGGCAGAAAGTGGCACCGTACGTGTTTTTTCGGGTCTAACTTGGGTTCAGCTTCTTGTTGCGGTTAGGGTTATGTTTAGGGTTGTTAGGAAACAGTGAAGACGCAGAGTCCTGTTGAGTGTGGGGTTGCGTAAAGGCTCCCCCAGGGAGTTCAGGTGTACCCAAAGGCTTCCGCTGAGAGCACTTTTTGATGGCAGAAAGTGGCACCGTACGTGTTTTTTCGGGTCTAACTCGGGTTCAGCTTCTTGTTGCGGTTAGGGTTATGTTTAGGGTTGTTAGGAAAGAGTGAAGACGCAGAGTCCTGTTGAGTGTGGGGTTGCGTAAAGGCTCCCCCAGGGAGTTCAGGTGTACCCAAAGGCTTCCGCTGAGAGCACTTTTTGATGGCAGAAAGTGGCACCGTACGTGTTTTTTCGGGTCTAACTCGGGTTGAGCTTCTTGTTGCGGTTAGGGTTATGTTCAGGGTTGTTAGGAAAGAGTGAAGACGCAGAGTCCTGTTGAGTGTGGGGTTGCGTAAAGGCTCCCCCAGGGAGTTCAGGTGTACCCAAAGGCTTCCGCTGAGAGCACTTTTTGATGGCAGAAAGTGGCACCGTACGTGTTTTTTCGGGTCTAACTGGGGTTCAGCTTCTTGTTGCGGTTAGGGTTATGTTTAGGGTTGTTAGGAAAGAGTGAAGACGCAGAGTCCTGTTGAGTGTGGGGTTGCGTAAAGGCTCCCCCAGGGAGTTCAGGTGTACCCAAAGGCTTCCGCTGAGAGCACTTTTTGATGGCAGAAAGTGGCACCGTACGTGTTTTTTCGGGTCTAACTCGGGTTCAGCTTCTTGTTGCGGTTAGGGTTATGTTTAGGGTTGTTAGGAAAGAGTGAAGACGCAGAGTCCTGTTGAGTGTGGGGTTGCGTAAAGGCTCCCCCAGGGAGTTCAGGTGTACCCAAAGGCTTCCGCTGAGAGCACTTTTTGATGGCAGAAAGTGGCACCGTACGTGTTTTTTCGGGTCTAACTCGGGTTCAGCTTCTTGTTGCGGTTAGGGTTATGTTTAGGGTTGTTAGGAAAGAGTGAAGACGCAGAGTCCTGTTGAGTGTGGGGTTGCGTAAAGGCTCCCCCAGGGAGTTCAGGTGTACCCAAAGGCTTCTGCTGAGAGCACTTTTTGATGGCAGAAAGTGGCACCGTACGTGTTTTTTCGGGTCTAACTCGGGTTCAGCTTCTTGTTGCGGTTAGGGTTATGTTTAGGGTTGTTAGGAAAGAGTGAAGACGCAGAGTCCTGTTGAGTGTGGGGTTGCGTAAAGGCTCCCCCAGGGAGTTCAGGTGTACCCAAAGGCTTCCGCTCAGAGCACTTTTTGATGGCAGAAAGTGGCACCGTACGTATTTTTTCGGGTCTAACTCGGGTTCAGCTTCTTGTTGCGGTTAGGGTTATGTTTAGGGTTGTTAGGAAAGAGTGAAGACGCAGAGTCCTGTTGAGTGTGGGGTTGCGTAAAGGCTCCCCCAGGGAGTTCAGGTGTACCCAAAGGCTTCCGCTGAGATCACTTTTTGATGGCAGAAAGTGGCACCGTACGTGTTTTTTCGGGTCTAACTCGGGTTCAGCTTCTTGTTGCGGTTAGGGTTATGTTTAGGGTTGTTAGGAAAGAGTGAAGACGCAGAGTCCTGTTGAGTGTGGGGTTGCGTAAAGGCTCCCCCAGGGAGTTCAGGTGTACCCAAAGGCTTCCGCTGAGAGCACTTTTTGATGGCAGAAAGTGGCACCGTACGTGTTTTTTCGGGTCTAACTCGGGTTCAGCTTCTTGTTGCGGTTAGGGTTATGTTTAGGGTTGTTAGGAAAGAGTGAAGACGCAGAGTCCTGTTGAGTGTGGGGTTGCGTAAAGGCTCCCCCAGGGAGTTCAGGTGTACCCAAAGGCTTCCGCTGAGAGCACTTTTTGATTGCAGAAAGTGGCACCGTACGTGTTTTTTCGGGTCTAACTCGGGTTCAGCTTCTTGTTGCGGTTAGGGTTATGTTTAGGGTTGTTAGGAAAGAGTGAAGACGCAGAGTCCTGTTGAGTGTGGGGTTGCGTAAAGGCTCCCCCAGGGAGTTCAGGTGTACCCAAAGGCTTCCGCTGAGAGCACTTTTTGATGGCAGAAAGTGGCACCGTACGTGTTTTTTCGGGTGTAACTCGGGTTCAGCTTCTTGTTGCGGTTAGGGTTATGTTCAGGGTTGTTAGGAAAGAGTGAAGACGCAGAGTCCTGTTGAGTGTGGGGTTGCGTAAAGGCTCCCCCAGGGAGTTCAGGTGTACCCAAAGGCTTCCGCTGAGAGCACTTTTTGATGGCAGAAAGTGGCACCGTATGTGTTTTTTCGGGTCTAACTCGGGTTCAGCTTCTTGTTGCGGTTAGGGTTATGTTTAGGGTTGTTAGGAAAGAGTGAAGACGCAGAGTCCTGTTGAGTGTGGGGTTGTGTAAAGGCTCCCCCAGGGAGTTCAGGTGTACCCAAAGGATTCCTCTGAGAGCACTTTTTGATGGCAGAACGATGCACCGTACGTGTTTTTTCGGGTCTAACTCGGGTTGAGCTTTTTGTTCCTGTTAGGGTTATGTTTAGGGTTGTTAGGAAAGAGTGAAGACGCAGAGTCCTGTTGAGTGTGGGGTTGCGTAAAGGCTCCCCCAGGGAGTTCAGGTGTACCCAAAGGCTTCCGCTGAGAGCACTTTTTGATGGCAGAAAGTGGCACCGTACGTGTTTTTTCGGGTCTAACTCGGGTTCAGCTTCTTGTTGCGGTTAGGGTTATGTTTAGGGTTGTTAGGAAAGAGTGAAGACGCAGAGTCCTGTTGAGTGCGGGGTTGCGTAAAGGCTCCCCCAGGGAGTTCAGGTGTACCCAAAGGCTTCCGCTGAGAGCACTTTTTGATGGCAGAAAGTGGCACCGTACGTGTTTTTTCGGGTCTAACTCGGGTTCAGCTTCTTGTTGCGGTTAGGGTTATGTTTAGGGTTGTTAGGAAAGAGTGAAGACGCAGAGTCCTGTTGAGTGTGGGGTTGCGTAAAGGCTCCCCCAGGGAGTTCAGGTGTACCCAAAGGCTTCCGCTGAGAGCACTTTTTGATGGCAGAAAGTGGCACCGTACGTGTTTTTTCGGGTCTAACTCGGGTTCAGCTTCTTGTTGCGGTTAGGGTTATGTTTAGGGTTGTTAGGAAAGAGTGAAGACGCAGAGTCCTGTTGAGTGTGGGGTTGCGTAAAGGCTCCCCCAGGGAGTTCAGGTGTACCCAAAGGCTTCCGCTGAGAGCACTTTTTGATGGCAGAAAGTGGCACCGTACGTGTTTGTTCGGGTCTAACTCGGGTTCAGCTTCTTGTTGCGGTTAGGGTTATGTTTAGGGTTGTTAGGAAAGAGTGAAGACGCAGAGTCCTGTTGAGTGTGGGGTTGCGTAAAGGCTCCCCCAGGGAGTTCAGGTGTACCCAAAGGCTTCCGCTGAGAGCACTTTTTGATGGCAGAAAGTGGCACCGTACGTGTTTTTTCGGGTCTAACTCGGGTTCAGCTTCTTGTTGCGGTTAGGGTTATGTTTAGGGTTGTTAGGAAAGAGCGAAGACGCAGAGTCCTGTTTAGTGTGGGGTTGCGTAAAGGCTCCCCCAGGGAGTTCAGGTGTACCCAAAGGCTTCCGCTGAGAGCACTTTTTGATGGCAGAAAGTGGCACCGTACGTGTTTTTTCGGGTCTAACTCGGGTTCAGCTTCTTGTTGCGGTTAGGGTTATGTTTAGGGTTGTTAGGAAAGAGTGAAGACGCAGAGTCCTGTTGAGTGTGGGGTTGCGTAAAGGCTCCCCCAGGGAGTTCAGGTGTACCCAAAGGCTTCCGCTGAGATCACTTTTTGATGGCAGAAAGTGGCACCGTACGTGTTTTTTCGGGTCTAACTCGGGTTCAGCTTCTTGTTGCGGTTAGGGTTATGTTTATGGGTGTTAGGAAAGAGTGAAGACTCAGAGTCCTGTTGAGTGTGGGGTTGCGTAAAGGCTCCCCCAGGGAGTTCAGGTGTACCCAAAGGCTTCCGCTGAGAGCACTTTTTGATGGCAGAAAGTGGCACCGTACGTGTTTTTTCGGGTCTAACTCGGGTTCAGCTTCTTGTTGCGGTTAGGGTTATGTTTAGGGTTGTTAGGAAAGAGTGAAGACGCAGAGTCCTGTTGAGTGTGGGGTTGCGTAAAGGCTCCCCCAGGGAGTTCAGGTGTACCCAAAGGCTTCCGCTCAGAGCACTTTTTGATGGCAGAAAGTGGCACCGTACGTGTTTTTTCGGGTCTAACTCGGGTTCAGCTTCTTGTTCCGGTTAGGGTTATGTTTAGGGTTGTTAGGAAAGAGTGAAGACGCAGAGTCCTGTTGAGTGTGGGGTTGCGTAAAGGCTCCCCCAGGGAGTTCAGGTGTACCCAAAGGCTTCCGCTGAGAGCACTTTTTGATGGCAGAAAGTGGCACCGTACGTGTTTTTTCGGGTCTAACTCGGGTTCAGCTTCTTGTTGCGGTTAGGGTTATGTTCAGGGTTGTTAGGAAAGAGTGAAGACGCAGAGTCCTGTTGAGTGTGGGGTTGCGTAAAGGCTCCCCCAGGGAGTTCAGGTGTACCCAAAGGCTTCCGCTGAGAGCACTTTTTGATGGCAGAAAGTGGCACCGTACGTGTTTTTTCGGGTCTAACTCGGGTTCAGCTTCTTGTTGCGGTTAGGGTTATGTTTAGGGTTGTTAGGAAAGAGTGAAGACGCAGAGTCCTGTTGAGTGTGGGGTTGCGTAAAGGCTCCCCCAGGGAGTTCAGGTGTACCCAAAGGCTTCCGCTCAGAGCACTTTTTGATGGCAGAAAGTGGCACCGTACGTGTTTTTTCGGGTCTAACTCGGGTTCAGCTTCTTGTTGCGGTTAGGGTTATGTTTAGGGTTGTTAGGAAAGAGTGAAGACGCAGAGTCCTGTTGAGTGTGGGGTTGCGTAAAGGCTCCCCCAGGGAGTTCAGGTGTACCCAAAGGCTTCCGCTGAGAGCACTTTTTGATGGCAGAAAGTGGCACCGTACGTGTTTTTTCGGGTCTAACTCGGGTTCAGCTTCTTGTTGCGGTTAGGGTTATGTTCAGGGTTGTTAGGAAAGAGTGAAGACGCAGAGTCCTGTTGAGTGTGGGGTTGCGTAAAGGCTCCCCCAGGGAGTTCAGGTGTACCCAAAGGCTTCCGCTGAGAGCACTTTTTGATGGCAGAAAGTGGCACCGTACGTGTTTTTTCGGGTCTAACTCGGGTTCAGCTTCTTGTTGCGGTTAGGGTTATGTTTAGGGTTGTTAGGAAAGAGTGAAGACGCAGAGTCCTGTTGAGTGTGGGGTTGCGTAAAGGCTCCCCCAGGGAGTTCAGGTGTACCCAAAGGCTTCCGCTGAGAGCACTTTTTGATGGCAGAAAGTGGCACCGTACGTGTTTTTTCGGGTCTAACTCGGGTTCAGCTTCTTGTTGCGGTTAGGGTTATGTTTAGGGTTGTTAGGAAAGAGTGAAGGCGCAGAGTCCTGTTGAGTGTGGGGTTGCGTAAAGGCTCCCCCAGGGAGTTCACGTGTACCCAAAGGCTTCCGCTGAGAGCACTTTTTGATGGCAGAAAGTGGCACCGTACGTGTTTTTTCGGGTCTAACTCGGGTTGAGCTTCTTGTTGCGGTTAGGGTTATGTTTAGGGTTGTTAGGAAAGAGTGAAGACGCAGAGTCCTGTTGAGTGTGGGGTTGCGTAAAGGCTCCCCCAGGGAGTTCAGGTGTACCCAAAGGCTTCCGCTGAGAGCACTTTTTGATGGCAGAAAGTGGCACCGTACGTGTTTTTTCGGGTCTAACTCGGGTTCAGCTTCTTGTTGCGGTTAGGGTTATGTTTAGGGTTGTTAGGAAAGAGTGAAGACGCAGAGTCCTGTTGAGTGTGGGGTTGCGTAAAGACTCCCCCAGGGAGTTCAGGTGTACCCAAAGGCTTCCGCTGAGAGCACTTTTTGATGGCAGAAAGTGGCACCGTACGTGTTTTTTCGGGTCTAACTCGGGTTCAGCTTCTTGTTGCGGTTAGGGTTATGTTTAGGGTTGTTAGGAAAGAGTGAAGACGCAGAGTCCTGTTGAGTGTGGGGTTGCGTAAAGGCTCCCCCAGGGAGTTCAGGTGTACCCAAAGGCTTCCGCTCAGAGCACTTTTTGATGGCAGAAAGTGGCACCGTACGTGTTTTTTCGGGTCTAACTTGGGTTCAGCTTCTTGTTGCGGTTAGGGTTATGTTTAGGGTTGTTAGGAAAGAGTGAAGACGCAGAGTCCTGTTGAGTGTGGGGTTGCGTAAAGGCTCCCCCAGGGAGTTCAGGTGTACCCAAAGGCTTCCGCTGAGAGCACTTTTTGATGGCAGAAAGTGGCACCGTACGTGTTTTTTCGGGTCTAACTCGGGTTCAGCTTCTTGTTGCGGTTAGGGTTATGTTCAGGGTTGTTAGGAAAGAGTGAAGACGCAGAGTCCTGTTGAGTGTGGGGTTGCGTAAAGGCACCCCAGGGAGTTCAGGTGTACCCAAAGGCTTCCGCTGAGAGCACTTTTTGATGGCAGAAAGTGGCACCGTACGTGTTTTTTCGGGTCTAACTCGGGTTCAGCTTCTTGTTCCGGTTAGGGTTATGTTTAGGGTTGTTAGGAAAGAGTGAAGACGCAGAGTCCTGTTGAGTGTGGGGTTGCGTAAAGGCTCCCCCAGGGAGTTCAGGTGTACCCAAAGGCTTCCGCTGAGAGCACTTTTTGATGGCAGAAAGTGGCACCGTACGTGTTTTTTCGGGTCTAACTCGGGTTCAGCTTCTTGTTGCGGTTAGGGTTATGTTTAGGGTTGTTAGGAAAGAGTGAAGACGCAGAGTCCTGTTGAGTGTGGGGTTGCGTAAAGGCTCCCCCAGGGAGTTCAGGTGTACCCAAAGGCTTCCGCTGAGAGCACTTTTTGATGGCAGAAAGTGGCACCGTACGTGTTTTTTCGGGTCTAACTCGGGTTCAGCTTCTTGTTGCGGTTAGGCTTATGTTTAGGGTTGTTAGGAAAGAGTGAAGACGCAGAGTCCTGTTGAGTGTGGGGTTGCGTAAAGGCTCCCCCAGGGAGTTCAGGTGTACCCAAAGGCTTCCGCTGAGAGCACTTTTTGATGGCAGAAAGTGGCACCGTACGTGTTTTTTCGGGTCTAACTCGGGTTCAGCTTCTTGTTGCGGTTAGGGTTATGTTTAGGGTTGTTAGGAAAGAGTGAAGACGCAGAGTCCTGTTGAGTGTGGGGTTGCGTAAAGGCTCCCCCAGGGAGTTCAGGTGTACCCAAAGGCTTCCGCTGAGAGCACTTTTTGATGGCAGAAAGTGGCACCGTACGTGTTTTTTCGGGTCTAACTTGGGTTCAGCTTCTTGTTGCGGTTAGGGTTATGTTTAGGGTTGTTAGGAAAGAGTGAAGACGCAGAGTCCTGTTGAGTGTGGGGTTGCGTAAAGGCTCCCCCAGGGAGTTCAGGTGTACCCAAAGGCTTCCGCTGAGAGCACTTTTTGATGGCAGAAAGTGGCACCGTACGTGTTTTTTCGGGTCTAACTCGGGTTCAGCTTCTTGTTGCGGTTAGGGTTATGTTCAGGGTTGTTAGGAAAGAGTGAAGACGCAGAGTCCTGTTGAGTGTGGGGTTGCGTAAAGGCTCCCCCAGGGAGTTCAGGTGTACCCAAAGGCTTCCGCTGAGAGCACTTTTTGATGGCAGAAAGTGGCACCGTACGTGTTTTTTCGGGTCTAACTCGGGTTCAGCTTCTTGTTGCGGTTAGGGTTATGTTTAGGGTTGTTAGGAAAGAGTGAAGACGCAGAGTCCTGTTGAGTGTGGGGTTGCGTAAAGGCTCCCCCAGGGAGTTCAGGTGTACCCAAAGGCTTCCGCTGAGAGCACTTTTTGATGGCAGAAAGTGGCACCGTACGTGTTTTTTCGGGTCTAACTCGGGTTCAGCTTCTTGTTGCGGTTAGGCTTATGTTTAGGGTTGTTAGGAAAGAGTGAAGACGCAGAGTCCTGTTGAGTGTGGGGTTGCGTAAAGGCTCCCCCAGGGAGTTCAGGTGTACCCAAAGGCTTCCGCTGAGAGCACTTTTTGATGGCAGAAAGTGGCACCGTACGTGTTTTTTCGGGTCTAACTCGGGTTCAGCTTCTTGTTGCGGTTAGGGTTATGTTTAGGGTTGTTAGGAAAGAGTGAAGACGCAGAGTCCTGTTGAGTGCGGGGTTGTGTAAAGGCTCCCCCAGGGAGTTCAGGTGTACCCAAAGGCTTCCGCTGAGAGCACTTTTTGATGGCAGAAAGATGCACCGTACGTGTTTTTTCGGGTCTAACTCGGGTTGAGCTTCTTGTTCCTGTTAGGGTTATGTTTAGGGTTGTTAGGAAAGAGTGAAGACGCAGAGTCCTGTTGAGTGTGGGGTTGCGTAAAGGCTCCCCCAGGGAGTTCAGGTGTACCCAAAGGCTTCCGCTGAGAGCACTTTTTGATGGCAGAAAGTGGCACCGTACGTGTTTTTTCGGGTCTAACTCGGGTTGAGCTTCTTGTTGCGGTTAGGGTTATGTTTAGGGTTGTTAGGAAAGAGTGAAGACGCAGAGTCCTGTTGAGTGCGGGGTTGCGTAAAGGCTCCCCCAGGGAGTTCAGGTGTACCCAAAGGCTTCCGCTGAGAGCACTTTTTGATGGCAGAAAGTGGCACCGTACGTGTTTTTTCGGGTCTAACTCGGGTTCAGCTTCTTGTTGCGGTTAGGGTTATGTTTAGGGTTGTTAGGAAAGAGTGAAGACGCAGAGTCCTGTTGAGTGTGAGGTTGCGTAAAGGCTCCCCCAGGGAGTTCAGGTGTACCCAAAGGCTTCCGCTGAGAGCACTTTTTGATGGCAGAAAGTGGCACCGTACGTGTTTTTTCGGGTCTAACTCGGGTTCAGCTTCTTGTTGCGGTTAGGGTTATGTTTAGGGTTGTTAGGAAAGAGTGAAGACGCAGAGTCCTGTTGAGTGTGCGGTTGCGTAAAGGCTCCCCCAGGGAGTTCAGGTGTTCCCAAAGGCTTCCGCTGAGAGCACTTTTTGATGGCAGAAAGTGGCACCGTACGTGTTTTTTCGGGTCTAACTCGGGTTCAGCTTCTTGTTGCGGTTAGGGTTATGTTTAGGGTTGTTAGGAAAGAGTGAAGACGCAGAGTCCTGTTGAGTGTGGGGTTGCGTAAAGGCTCCCCCAGGGAGTTCAGGTGTACCCAAAGGCTTCCGCTGAGAGCACTTTTTGATGGCAGAAAGTGGCACCGTACGTGTTTTTTCGGGTCTAACTCGGGTTCAGCTTCTTGTTGCGGTTAGGGTTATGTTTAGGGTTGTTAGGAAAGAGTGAAGACGCAGAGTCCTGTTGAGTGTGGGGTTGCGTAAAGGCTCCCCCAGGGAGTTCAGGTGTACCCAAAGGCTTCCGCTGAGAGCACTTTTTGATGGCAGAAAGTGGCACCGTACGTGTTTTTTCGGGTCTAACTCGGGTTCAGCTTCTTGTTGCGGTTAGGGTTATGTTTAGGGTTGTTAGGAAAGAGTGAAGACGCAGAGTCCTGTTGAGTGTGGGGTTGCGTAAAGGCTCCCCCAGGGAGTTCTGGTGTACCCAAAGGCTTCCGCTGAGAGCACTTTTTGATGGCAGAAAGTGGCACCGTACGTGTTTTTTCGGGTCTAACTCGGGTTCAGCTTCTTGTTGCGGTTAGGGTTATGTTTAGGGTTGTTAGGAAAGAGCGAAGGCGCAGAGTCCTGTTGAGTGTGGGGTTGCGTAAAGGCTCCCCCAGGGAGTTCAGGTGTACCCAAAGGCTTCCGCTGAGAGCACTTTTTGATGGCAGAAAGTGGCACCGTACGTGTTTTTTCGGGTCTAACTCGGGTTCAGCTTCTTGTTGCGGTTAGGGTTATGTTTAGGGTTGTTAGGAAAGAGTGAAGACGCAGAGTCCTGTTGAGTGTGGGGTTGCGTAAAGGCTCCCCCAGGGAGTTCAGGTGTACCCAAAGGCTTCCGCTGAGAGCACTTTTTGATGGCAGAAAGTGGCACCGTACGTGTTTTTTCGGGTCTAACTCGGGTTGAGCTTCTTGTTGCGGTTAGGGTTATGTTTAGGGTTGTTAGGAAAGAGTGAAGACGCAGAGTCCTGTTGAGTGTGGGGTTGCGTAAAGGCTCCCCCAGGGAGTTCAGGTGTACCCAAAGGCTTCCGCTGAGAGCACTTTTTGATGGCAGAAAGTGGCACCGTACGTGTTTTTTCGGGTCTAACTCGGGTTCAGCTTCTTGTTGCGGTTAGGCTTATGTTTAGGGTTGTTAGGAAAGAGTGAAGACGCAGAGTCCTGTTGAGTGTGGGGTTGCGTAAAGGCTCCCCCAGGGAGTTCAGGTGTACCCAAAGGCTTCCGCTGAGAGCACTTTTTGATGGCAGAAAGTGGCACCGTACGTGTTTTTTCGGGTCTAACTCGGGTTCAGCTTCTTGTTGCGGTTAGGGTTATGTTTAGGGTTGTTAGGAAAGAGTGAAGACGCAGAGTCCTGTTGAGTGCGGGGTTGTGTAAAGGCTCCCCCAGGGAGTTCAGGTGTACCCAAAGGCTTCCGCTGAGAGCACTTTTTGATGGCAGAAAGATGCACCGTACGTGTTTTTTCGGGTCTAACTCGGGTTCAGCTTCTTGTTCCTGTTAGGGTTATGTTTAGGGTTGTTAGGAAAGAGTGAAGACGCAGAGTCCTGTTGAGTGTGGGGTTGCGTAAAGGCTCCCCCAGGGAGTTCAGGTGTACCCAAAGGCTTCCGCTGAGAGCACTTTTTGATGGCAGAAAGTGGCACCGTACGTGTTTTTTCGGGTCTAACTCGGGTTCAGCTTCTTGTTGCGGTTAGGGTTATGTTTAGGGTTGTTAGGAAAGAGTGAAGACGCAGAGTCCTGTTGAGTGCGGGGTTGCGTAAAGGCTCCCCCAGGGAGTTCAGGTGTACCCAAAGGCTTCCGCTGAGAGCACTTTTTGATGGCAGAAAGTGGCACCGTACGTGTTTTTTCGGGTCTAACTCGGGTTCAGCTTCTTGTTGCGGTTAGGGTTATGTTTAGGGTTGTTAGGAAAGAGTGAAGACGCAGAGTCCTGTTGAGTGTGAGGTTGCGTAAAGGCTCCCCCAGGGAGTTCAGGTGTACCCAAAGGCTTCCGCTGAG
This sequence comes from Anser brachyrhynchus, assembly GCF_964034855.1. NCBI lineage: Eukaryota > Metazoa > Chordata > Aves > Anseriformes > Anatidae > Anser > Anser brachyrhynchus. Next base: position 92,903 of record NW_027663904.1, read on the forward strand.
AGCACTTTTTGATGGCAGAAAGTGGCACCGTACGTGTTTTTTCGGGTCTAACTCGGGTTCAGCTTCTTGTTGCGGTTAGGGTTATGTTTAGGGTTGTTAGGAAAGAGTGAAGACGCAGAGTCCTGTTGAGTGTGCGGTTGCGTAAAGGCTCCCCCAGGGAGTTCAGGTGTTCCCAAAGGCTTCCGCTGAGAGCACTTTTTGATGGCAGAAAGTGGCACCGTACGTGTTTTTTCGGGTCTAACTCGGGTTCAGCTTCTTGTTGCGGTTAGGGTTATGTTTAGGGTTGTTAGGAAAGAGTGAAGACGCAGAGTCCTGTTGAGTGTGGGGTTGCGTAAAGGCTCCCCCAGGGAGTTCAGGTGTACCCAAAGGCTTCCGCTGAGAGCACTTTTTGATGGCAGAAAGTGGCACCGTACGTGTTTTTTCGGGTCTAACTCGGGTTCAGCTTCTTGTTGCGGTTAGGGTTATGTTTAGGGTTGTTAGGAAAGAGTGAAGACGCAGAGTCCTGTTGAGTGTGGGGTTGCGTAAAGGCTCCCCCAGGGAGTTCAGGTGTACCCAAAGGCTTCCGCTGAGAGCACTTTTTGATGGCAGAAAGTGGCACCGTACGTGTTTTTTCGGGTCTAACTCGGGTTCAGCTTCTTGTTGCGGTTAGGGTTATGTTTAGGGTTGTTAGGAAAGAGTGAAGACGCAGAGTCCTGTTGAGTGTGGGGTTGCGTAAAGGCTCCCCCAGGGAGTTCAGGTGTACCCAAAGGCTTCCGCTGAGAGCACTTTTTGATGGCAGAAAGTGGCACCGTACGTGTTTTTTCGGGTCTAACTCGGGTTCAGCTTCTTGTTGCGGTTAGGGTTATGTTTAGGGTTGTTAGGAAAGAGCGAAGACGCAGAGTCCTGTTGAGTGTGGGGTTGCGTAAAGGCTCCCCCAGGGAGTTCAGGTGTACCCAAAGGCTTCCGCTGAGAGCACTTTTTGATGGCAGAAAGTGGCACCGTACGTGTTTTTTCGGGTGTAACTCGGGTTCAGCTTCTTGTTGCGGTTAGGGTTATGTTTAGGGTTGTTAGGAAAGAGTGAAGACGCAGAGTCCTGTTGAGTGTGGGGTTGCGTAAAGGCTCCCCCAGGGAGTTCAGGTGTACCCAAAGGCTTCCGCTGAGAGCACTTTTTGATGGCAGAAAGTGGCACCGTACGTGTTTTTTCGGGTCTAACTCGGGTTCAGCTTCTTGTTGCGGTTAGGGTTATGTTTAGGGTTGTTAGGAAAGAGTGAAGACGCAGAGTCCTGTTGAGTGTGGGGTTGCGTAAAGGCTCCCCCAGGGAGTTCAGGTGTACCCAAAGGCTTCCGCTGAGAGCACTTTTTGATGGCAGAAAGTGGCACCGTACGTGTTTTTTCGGGTCTAACTCGGGTTCAGCTTCTTGTTGCGGTTAGGGTTATGTTTAGGGTTGTTAGGAAAGAGTGAAGACGCAGAGTCCTGTTGAGTGTGGGGTTGCGTAAAGGCTCCCCCAGGGAGTTCAGGTGTTCCCAAAGGCTTCCGCTGAGAGCACTTTTTGATGGCAGAAAGTGGCACCGTACGTGTTTTTTCGGGTCTAACTCGGGTTCAGCTTCTTGTTGCGGTTAGGCTTATGTTTAGGGTTGTTAGGAAAGAGTGAAGACGCAGAGTCCTGTTGAGTGTGGGGTTGCGTAAAGGCTCCCCCAGGGAGTTCAGGTGTACCCAAAGGCTTCCGCTGAGAGCACTTTTTGATGGCAGAAAGTGGCACCGTACGTGTTTTTTCGGGTCTAACTCGGGTTGATCTTCTTGTTGCGGTTAGGGTTATGTTTAGGGTTGTTAGGAAAGAGTGAAGACGCAGAGTCCTGTTGAGTGCGGGGTTGTGTAAAGGCTCCCCCAGGGAGTTCAGGTGTACCCAAAGGCTTCCGCTGAGAGCACTTTTTGATGGCAGAAAGATGCACCGTACGTGTTTTTTCGGGTCTAACTCGGGTTGAGCTTCTTGTTCCTGTTAGGGTTATGTTTAGGGTTGTTAGGAAAGAGTGAAGACGCAGAGTCCTGTTGAGTGTGGGGTTGCGTAAAGGCTCCCCCAGGGAGTTCAGGTGTACCCAAAGGCTTCCGCTGAGAGCACTTTTTGATGGCAGAAAGTGGCACCGTACGTGTTTTTTCGGGTCTAACTCGGGTTCAGCTTCTTGTTGCGGTTAGGGTTATGTTTAGGGTTGTTAGGAAAGAGTGAAGACGCAGAGTCCTGTTGAGTGCGGGGTTGCGTAAAGGCTCCCCCAGGGAGTTCAGGTGTACCCAAAGGCTTCCGCTGAGAGCACTTTTTGATGGCAGAAAGTGGCACCGTACGTGTTTTTTCGGGTCTAACTCGGGTTCAGCTTCTTGTTGCGGTTAGGGTTATGTTTAGGGTTGTTAGGAAAGAGTGAAGACGCAGAGTCCTGTTGAGTGTGAGGTTGCGTAAAGGCTCCCCCAGGGAGTTCAGGTGTACCCAAAGGCTTCCGCTGAGAGCACTTTTTGATGGCAGAAAGTGGCACCGTACGTGTTTTTTCGGGTCTAACTCGGGTTGAGCTTCTTGTTGCGGTTAGGGTTATGTTTAGGGTTGTTAGGAAAGAGTGAAGACGCAGAGTCCTGTTGAGTGTGCGGTTGCGTAAAGGCTCCCCCAGGGAGTTCAGGTGTACCCAAAGGCTTCCGCTGAGAGCACTTTTTGATGGCAGAAAGTGGCACCGTACGTGTTTTTTCGGGTCTAACTCGGGTTCAGCTTCTTGTTGCGGTTAGGGTTATGTTTAGGGTTGTTAGGAAAGAGTGAAGACGCAGAGTCCTGTTGAGTGTGGGGTTGCGTAAAGGCTCCCCCAGGGAGTTCAGGTGTTCCCAAAGGCTTCCGCTGAGAGCACTTTTTGATGGCAGAAAGTGGCACCGTACGTGTTTTTTCGGGTCTAACTCGGGTTCAGCTTCTTGTTGCGGTTAGGGTTATGTTTAGGGTTGTTAGGAAAGAGTGAAGACGCAGAGTCCTGTTGAGTGTGGGGTTGCGTAAAGGCTCCCCCAGGGAGTTCAGGTGTACCCAAAGGCTTCCGCTGAGAGCACTTTTTGATGGCAGAAAGTGGCACCGTACGTGTTTTTTCGGGTCTAACTCGGGTTGAGCTTCTTGTTGCGGTTAGGGTTATGTTTAGGGTTGTTAGGAAAGAGTGAAGACGCAGAGTCCTGTTGAGTGTGGGGTTGCGTAAAGGCTCCCCCAGGGAGTTCAGGTGTACCCAAAGGCTTCCGCTGAGAGCACTTTTTGATGGCAGAAAGTGGCACCGTACGTGTTTTTTCGGGTCTAACTCGGGTTCAGCTTCTTGTTGCGGTTAGGGTTATGTTTAGGGTTGTTAGGAAAGAGTGAAGACGCAGAGTCCTGTTGAGTGTGGGGTTGCGTAAAGACTCCCCCAGGGAGTTCAGGTGTACCCAAAGGCTTCCGCTGAGAGCACTTTTTGATGGCAGAAAGTGGCACCGTACGTGTTTTTTCGGGTCTAACTCGGGTTCAGCTTCTTGTTGCGGTTAGGGTTATGTTTAGGGTTGTTAGGAAAGAGCGAAGACGCAGAGTCCTGTTGAGTGTGGGGTTGCGTAAAGGCTCCCCCAGGGAGTTCAGGTGTACCCAAAGGCTTCCGCTGAGAGCACTTTTTGATGGCAGAAAGTGGCACCGTACGTGTTTTTTCGGGTCTAACTCGGGTTCAGCTTCTTGTTGCGGTTAGGGTTATGTTTAGGGTTGTTAGGAAAGAGTGAAGACGCAGAGTCCTGTTGAGTGTGGGGTTGCGTAAAGGCTCCCCCAGGGAGTTCAGGTGTACCCAAAGGCTTCCGCTGAGAGCACTTTTTGATGGCAGAAAGTGGCACCGTACGTGTTTTTTCGGGTCTAACTCGGGTTCAGCTTCTTGTTGCGGTTAGGGTTATGTTTAGGGTTGTTAGGAAAGAGTGAAGACGCAGAGTCCTGTTGAGTGCGGGGTTGCGTAAAGGCTCCCCCAGGGAGTTCAGGTGTACCCAAAGGCTTCCGCTGAGAGCACTTTTTGATGGCAGAAAGTGGCACCGTACGTGTTTTTTCGGGTCTAACTCGGGTTCAGCTTCTTGTTGCGGTTAGGGTTATGTTTAGGGTTGTTAGGAAAGAGTGAAGACGCAGAGTCCTGTTGAGTGTGAGGTTGCGTAAAGGCTCCCCCAGGGAGTTCAGGTGTACCCAAAGGCTTCCGCTGAGAGCACTTTTTGATGGCAGAAAGTGGCACCGTACGTGTTTTTTCGGGTCTAACTCGGGTTCAGCTTCTTGTTGCGGTTAGGGTTATGTTTAGGGTTGTTAGGAAAGAGTGAAGACGCAGAGTCCTGTTGAGTGTGCGGTTGCGTAAAGGCTCCCCCAGGGAGTTCAGGTGTACCCAAAGGCTTCCGCTGAGAGCACTTTTTGATGGCAGAAAGTGGCACCGTACGTGTTTTTTCGGGTCTAACTCGGGTTCAGCTTCTTGTTGCGGTTAGGGTTATGTTTAGGGTTGTTAGGAAAGAGTGAAGACGCAGAGTCCTGTTGAGTGTGGGGTTGCGTAAAGGCTCCCCCAGGGAGTTCAGGTGTTCCCAAAGGCTTCCGCTGAGAGCACTTTTTGATGGCAGAAAGTGGCACCGTACGTGTTTTTTCGGGTCTAACTCGGGTTCAGCTTCTTGTTGCGGTTAGGGTTATGTTTAGGGTTGTTAGGAAAGAGTGAAGACGCAGAGTCCTGTTGAGTGTGGGGTTGCGTAAAGGCTCCCCCAGGGAGTTCAGGTGTACCCAAAGGCTTCCGCTGAGAGCACTTTTTGATGGCAGAAAGTGGCACCGTACGTGTTTTTTCGGGTCTAACTCGGGTTGAGCTTCTTGTTGCGGTTAGGGTTATGTTTAGGGTTGTTAGGAAAGAGTGAAGACGCAGAGTCCTGTTGAGTGTGGGGTTGCGTAAAGGCTCCCCCAGGGAGTTCAGGTGTACCCAAAGGCTTCCGCTGAGAGCACTTTTTGATGGCAGAAAGTGGCACCGTACGTGTTTTTTCGGGTCTAACTCGGGTTCAGCTTCTTGTTGCGGTTAGGGTTATGTTTAGGGTTGTTAGGAAAGAGTGAAGACGCAGAGTCCTGTTGAGTGTGGGGTTGCGTAAAGACTCCCCCAGGGAGTTCAGGTGTACCCAAAGGCTTCCGCTGAGAGCACTTTTTGATGGCAGAAAGTGGCACCGTACGTGTTTTTTCGGGTCTAACTCGGGTTCAGCTTCTTGTTGCGGTTAGGGTTATGTTTAGGGTTGTTAGGAAAGAGCGAAGACGCAGAGTCCTGTTGAGTGTGGGGTTGCGTAAAGGCTCCCCCAGGGAGTTCAGGTGTACCCAAAGGCTTCCGCTGAGAGCACTTTTTGATGGCAGAAAGTGGCACCGTACGTGTTTTTTCGGGTCTAACTCGGGTTCAGCTTCTTGTTGCGGTTAGGGTTATGTTTAGGGTTGTTAGGAAAGAGTGAAGACGCAGAGTCCTGTTGAGTGTGGGGTTGCGTAAAGGCTCCCCCAGGGAGTTCAGGTGTACCCAAAGGCTTCCGCTGAGAGCACTTTTTGATGGCAGAAAGTGGCACCGTACGTGTTTTTTCGGGTCTAACTCGGGTTCAGCTTCTTGTTGCGGTTAGGGTTATGTTTAGGGTTGTTAGGAAAGAGTGAAGACGCAGAGTCCTGTTGAGTGTGGGGTTGCGTAAAGGCTCCCCCAGGGAGTTCAGGTGTACCCAAAGGCTTCCGCTGAGAGCACTTTTTGATGGCAGAAAGTGGCACCGTACGTGTTTTTTCGGGTCTAACTCGGGTTGATCTTCTTGTTGCGGTTAGGGTTATGTTTAGGGTTGTTAGGAAAGAGTGAAGACGCAGAGTCCTGTTGAGTGTGGGGTTGCGTAAAGGCTCCCCCAGGGAGTTCACGTGTACCCAAAGGCTTCCGCTGAGAGCACTTTTTGATGGCAGAAAGTGGCACCGTACGTGTTTTTTCGGGTCTAACTCGGGTTCAGCTTCTTGTTGCGGTTAGGGTTATGTTTAGGGTTGTTAGGAAAGAGTGAAGACGCAGAGTCCTGTTGAGTGTGGGGTTGCGTAAAGGCTCCCCCAGGGAGTTCAGGTGTACCCAAAGGCTTCCGCTGAGAGCACTTTTTGATGGCAGAAAGTGGCACCGTACGTGTTTTTTCGGGTCTAACTCGGGTTGAGCTTCTTGTTGCGGTTAGGGTTATGTTTAGGGTTGTTAGGAAAGAGTGAAGACGCAGAGTCCTGTTGAGTGTGGGGTTGCGTAAAGGCTCCCCCAGGGAGTTCAGGTGTACCCAAAGGCTTCCGCTGAGAGCACTTTTTGATGGCAGAAAGTGGCACCGTACGTGTTTTTTCGGGTCTAACTCGGGTTCAGCTTCTTGTTGCGGTTAGGGTTATGTTTAGGGTTGTTAGGAAAGAGTGAAGACGCAGAGTCCTGTTGAGTGTGGGGTTGCGTAAAGGCTCCCCCAGGGAGTTCAGGTGTACCCAAAGGCTTCCGCTGAGAGCACTTTTTGATGGCAGAAAGTGGCACCGTACGTGTTTTTTCGGGTCTAACTCGGGTTGAGCTTCTTGTTGCGGTTAGGGTTATGTTTAGGGTTGTTAGGAAAGAGTGAAGACGCAGAGTCCTGTTGAGTGTGGGGTTGCGTAAAGGCTCCCCCAGGGAGTTCAGGTGTACCCAAAGGCTTCCGCTGAGAGCACTTTTTGATGGCAGAAAGTGGCACCGTACGTGTTTTTTCGGGTCTAACTCGGGTTGAGCTTCTTGTTGCGGTTAGGGTTATGTTTAGGGTTGTTAGGAAAGAGTGAAGACGCAGAGTCCTGTTGAGTGTGGGGTTGCGTAAAGGCTCCCCCAGGGAGTTCAGGTGTACCCAAAGGCTTCCGCTGAGAGCACTTTTTGATGGCAGAAAGTGGCACCGTACGTGTTTTTTCGGGTCTAACTCGGGTTCAGCTTCTTGTTGCGGTTAGGGTTATGTTTAGGGTTGTTAGGAAAGAGTGAAGACGCAGAGTCCTGTTGAGTGTGGGGTTGCGTAAAGGCTCCCCCAGGGAGTTCAGGTGTACCCAAAGGCTTCCGCTGAGAGCACTTTTTGATGGCAGAAAGTGGCACCGTACGTGTTTTTTCGGGTCTAACTCGGGTTCAGCTTCTTGTTGCGGTTAGGGTTATGTTTAGGGTTGTTAGGAAAGAGTGAAGACGCAGAGTCCTGTTGAGTGTGGGGTTGCGTAAAGGCTCCCCCAGGGAGTTCAGGTGTACCCAAAGGCTTCTGCTGAGAGCACTTTTTGATGGCAGAAAGTGGCACCGTACGTGTTTTTTCGGGTCTAACTCGGGTTGAGCTTCTTGTTGCGGTTAGGGTTATGTTTAGGGTTGTTAGGAAAGAGTGAAGACGCAGAGTCCTGTTGAGTGTGGGGTTGCGTAAAGGCTCCCCCAGGGAGTTCAGGTGTACCCAAAGGCTTCCGCTGAGAGCACTTTTTGATGGCAGAAAGTGGCACCGTACGTGTTTTTTCGGGTGTAACTCGGGTTCAGCTTCTTGTTGCGGTTAGGGTTATGTTTAGGGTTGTTAGGAAAGAGTGAAGACGCAGAGTCCTGTTGAGTGTGGGGTTGCGTAAAGGCTCCCCCAGGGAGTTCAGGTGTACCCAAAGGATTCCTCTGAGAGCACTTTTTGATGGCAGAAAGATGCACCGTATGTGTTTTTTCGGGTCTAACTCGGGTTGAGCTTTTTGTTCCTGTTAGGGTTATGTTTAGGGTTGTTAGGAAAGAGTGAAGACGCAGAGTCCTGTTGAGTGTGGGGTTGCGTAAAGGCTCCCCCAGGGAGTTCAGGTGTACCCAAAGGCTTCCGCTGAGAGCACTTTTTGATGGCAGAAAGTGGCACCGTACGTGTTTTTTCGGGTCTAACTCGGGTTGAGCTTCTTGTTGCGGTTAGGGTTATGTTTAGGGTTGTTAGGAAAGAGTGAAGACGCAGAGTCCTGTTGAGTGTGGGGTTGCGTAAAGGCTCCCCCAGGGAGTTCAGGTGTACCCAAAGGCTTCCGCTGAGAGCACTTTTTGATGGCAGAAAGTGGCACCGTACGTGTTTTTTCGGGTCTAACTCGGGTTCAGCTTCCTGTTGCGGTTAGGGTTATGTTTAGGGTTGTTAGGAAAGAGTGAAGACGCAGAGTCCTGTTGAGTGTGGGGTTGCGTAAAGGCTCCCCCAGGGAGTTCAGGTGTACCCAAAGGCTTCCGCTGAGAGCACTTTTTGATGGCAGAAAGTGGCACCGTACGTGTTTTTTCGGGTCTAACTCGGGTTGAGCTTCTTGTTGCGGTTAGGGTTATGTTTAGGGTTGTTAGGAAAGAGTGAAGACGCAGAGTCCTGTTGAGTGTGGGGTTGCGTAAAGGCTCCCCCAGGGAGTTCAGGTGTACCCAAAGGCTTCCGCTGAGAGCACTTTTTGATGGCAGAAAGTGGCACCGTACGTGTTTTTTCGGGTCTAACTCGGGTTGAGCTTCTTGTTGCGGTTAGGGTTATGTTTAGGGTTGTTAGGAAAGAGTGAAGACGCAGAGTCCTGTTGAGTGTGGGGTTGCGTAAAGGCTCCCCCAGGGAGTTCAGGTGTACCCAAAGGCTTCCGCTGAGAGCACTTTTTGATGGCAGAAAGTGGCACCGTACGTGTTTTTTCGGGTCTAACTCGGGTTCAGCTTCTTGTTGCGGTTAGGGTTATGTTTAGGGTTGTTAGGAAAGAGTGAAGACGCAGAGTCCTGTTGAGTGTGGGGTTGCGTAAAGGCTCCCCCAGGGAGTTCAGGTGTACCCAAAGGCTTCCGCTGAGAGCACTTTTTGATGGCAGAAAGTGGCACCGTACGTGTTTTTTCGGGTCTAACTCGGGTTCAGCTTCTTGTTGCGGTTAGGGTTATGTTTAGGGTTGTTAGGAAAGAGTGAAGACGCAGAGTCCTGTTGAGTGTGGGGTTGCGTAAAGGCTCCCCCAGGGAGTTCAGGTGTACCCAAAGGCTTCTGCTGAGAGCACTTTTTGATGGCAGAAAGTGGCACCGTACGTGTTTTTTCGGGTCTAACTCGGGTTGAGCTTCTTGTTGCGGTTAGGGTTATGTTTAGGGTTGTTAGGAAAGAGTGAAGACGCAGAGTCCTGTTGAGTGTGGGGTTGCGTAAAGGCTCCCCCAGGGAGTTCAGGTGTACCCAAAGGCTTCCGCTGAGAGCACTTTTTGATGGCAGAAAGTGGCACCGTACGTGTTTTTTCGGGTGTAACTCGGGTTCAGCTTCTTGTTGCGGTTAGGGTTATGTTTAGGGTTGTTAGGAAAGAGTGAAGACGCAGAGTCCTGTTGAGTGTGGGGTTGCGTAAAGGCTCCCCCAGGGAGTTCAGGTGTACCCAAAGGATTCCTCTGAGAGCACTTTTTGATGGCAGAAAGATGCACCGTATGTGTTTTTTCGGGTCTAACTCGGGTTGAGCTTTTTGTTCCTGTTAGGGTTATGTTTAGGGTTGTTAGGAAAGAGTGAAGACGCAGAGTCCTGTTGAGTGTGGGGTTGCGTAAAGGCTCCCCCAGGGAGTTCAGGTGTACCCAAAGGCTTCCGCTGAGAGCACTTTTGGATGGCAGAAAGTGGCACCGTACGTGTTTTTTCGGGTCTAACTCGGGTTCAGCTTCTTGTTGCGGTTAGGGTTATGTTTAGGGTTGTTAGGAAAGAGTGAAGACGCAGAGTCCTGTTGAGTGCGGGGTTGCGTAAAGGCTCCCCCAGGGAGTTCAGGTGTACCCAAAGGCTTCCGCTGAGAGCACTTTTTGATGGCAGAAAGTGGCACCGTACGTGTTTTTTCGGGTCTAACTCGGGTTCAGCTTCTTGTTGCGGTTAGGGTTATGTTTAGGGTTGTTAGGAAAGAGTGAAGACGCAGAGTCCTGTTGAGTGTGAGGTTGCGTAAAGGCTCCCCCAGGGAGTTCAGGTGTACCCAAAGGCTTCCGCTGAGAGCACTTTTTGATGGCAGAAAGTGGCACCGTACGTGTTTTTTCGGGTCTAACTCGGGTTCAGCTTCTTGTTGCGGTTAGGGTTATGTTTAGGGTTGTTAGGAAAGAGTGAAGACGCAGAGTCCTGTTGAGTGTGGGGTTGCGTAAAGGCTCCCCCAGGGAGTTCAGGTGTACCCAAAGGCTTCCGCTGAGAGCACTTTTTGATGGCAGAAAGTGGCACCGTACGTGTTTTTTCGGGTCTAACTCGGGTTCAGCTTCTTGTTGCGGTTAGGGTTATGTTTAGGGTTGTTAGGAAAGAGCGAAGACGCAGAGTCCTGTTTAGTGTGGGGTTGCGTAAAGGCTCCCCCAGGGAGTTCAGGTGTACCCAAAGGCTTCCGCTGAGAGCACTTTTTGATGGCAGAAAGTGGCACCGTACGTGTTTTTTCGGGTCTAACTCGGGTTCAGCTTCTTGTTGCGGTTAGGGTTATGTTTAGGGTTGTTAGGAAAGAGTGAAGACTCAGAGTCCTGTTGAGTGTGGGGTTGCGTAAAGGCTCCCCCAGGGAGTTCAGGTGTACCCAAAGGCTTCCGCTGAGAGCACTTTTTGATGGCAGAAAGTGGCACCGTACGTGTTTTTTCGGGTCTAACTCGGGTTCAGCTTCTTGTTGCGGTTAGGGTTATGTTTAGGGTTGTTAGGAAAGAGTGAAGACGCAGAGTCCTGTTGAGTGTGGGGTTGCGTAAAGGCTCCCCCAGGGAGTTCAGGTGTACCCAAAGGCTTCCGCTGAGAGCACTTTTGGATGGCAGAAAGTGGCACCGTACGTGTTTTTTCGGGTCTAACTCGGGTTGAGCTTCTTGTTGCGGTTAGGGTTATGTTTAGGGTTGTTAGGAAAGAGTGAAGACGCAGAGTCCTGTTGAGTGTGGGGTTGCGTAAAGGCTCCGCCAGGGAGTTCAGGTGTACCCAAAGGCTTCCGCTGAGAGCACTTTTTGATGGCAGAAAGTGGCACCGTACGTGTTTTTTCGGGTCTAACTCGGGTTCAGCTTCTTGTTGCGGTTAGGGTTATGTTTAGGGTTGTTAGGAAAGAGTGAAGGCGCAGAGTCCTGTTGAGTGTGGGGTTGCGTAAAGGCTCCCCCAGGGAGTTCAGGTGTACCCAAAGGCTTCCGCTGAGAGCACTTTTTGATGGCAGAAAGTAGCACCGTACGTGTTTTTTCGGGTCTAACATGGGTTCAGCTTCTTGTTGCGGTTAGGGTTATGTTTAGGGTTGTTAGGAAAGAGTGAAGACGCAGAGTCCTGTTGAGTGTGGGGTTGCGTAAAGGCTCCCCCAGGGAGTTCAGGTGTACCCAAAGGCTTCCGCTGAGAGCACTTTTTGATGGCAGAAAGTGGCACCGTACGTGTTTTTTCGGGTCTAACTCGGGTTCAGCTTCTTGTTGCGGTTAGGGTTATGTTTAGGGTTGTTAGGAAAGAGTGAAGACGCAGAGTCCTGTTGAGTGTGGGGTTGCGTAAAGGCTCCCCCAGGGAGTTCAGGTGTACCCAAAGGCTTCCGCTGAGAGCAGTTTTTGATGGCAGAAAGTGGCACCGTACGTGTTTTTTCGGGTCTAACTCGGGTTCAGCTTCTTGTTGCGGTTAGGGTTATGTTTAGGGTTGTTAGGAAAGAGTGAAGACGCAGAGTCCTGTTGAGTGTGGGGTTGCGTAAAGGCTCCCCCAGGGAGTTCAGGTGTACCCAAAGGCTTCCGCTGAGAGCACTTTTTGATGGCAGAAAGTGGCACCGTACGTGTTTTTTCGGGTCTAACTCGGGTTCAGCTTCTTGTTGCGGTTAGGGTTATGTTTAGGGTTGTTAGGAAAGAGTGAAGACGCAGAGTCCTGTTGAGTGTGGGGTTGCGTAAAGACTCCCCCAGGGAGTTCAGGTGTACCCAAAGGCTTCCGCTGAGAGCACTTTTTGATGGCAGAAAGTGGCACCGTACGTGTTTTTTCGGGTCTAACTCGGGTTCAGCTTCTTGTTGCGGTTAGGGTTATGTTTAGGGTTGTTAGGAAAGAGTGAAGACGCAGAGTCCTGTTGAGTGTGGGGTTGCGTAAAGGCTCCCCCAGGGAGTTCAGGTGTACCCAAAGGCTTCCGCTGAGAGCACTTTTTGATGGCAGAAAGTGGCACCGTACGTGTTTTTTCGGGTCTAACTCGGGTTCAGCTTCTTGTTGCGGTTAGGGTTATGTTCAGGGTTGTTAGGAAAGAGTGAAGACGCAGAGTCCTGTTG
>NW_027663904.1:115000-127500 GCF_964034855.1 Anser brachyrhynchus
CGCTGAGAGCACTTTTGGATGGCAGAAAGTGGCACCGTACATGTTTTTTTGGGTCTAACTCGGGTTCAGCTTCTTGTTCCGGTTAGGGTTATGTTTAGGGTTGTTAGGAAAGAGTGAAGACGCAGAGTCCTGTTGAGTGTGGGGTTGCGTAAAGGCTCCCCCAGGGAGTTCAGGTGTACCCAAAGGCTTCCGCTGAGAGCACTTTTTGATGGCAGAAAGTGGCACCGTACGTGTTTTTTCGGGTCTAACTCGGGTTCAGCTTCTTGTTGCGGTTAGGGTTATGTTCAGGGTTGTTAGGAAAGAGTGAAGACGCAGAGTCCTGTTGAGTGTGGGGTTGCGTAAAGGCTCCCCCAGGGAGTTCAGGTGTACCCAAAGGCTTCCACTGAGAGCACTTTTTGATGGCAGAAAGTGGCACCGTACGTGTTTTTTCGGGTCTAACTCGGGTTCAGCTTCTTGTTGCGGTTAGGGTTATGTTTAGGGTTGTTAGGAAAGAGTGAAGACGCAGAGTCCTGTTGAGTGTGGGGTTGCGTAAAGGCTCCCCCAGGGAGTTCAGGTGTTCCCAAAGGCTTCCGCTGAGAGCACTTTTTGATGGCAGAAAGTGGCACCGTACGTGTTTTTTCGGGTCTAACTCGGGTTCAGCTTCTTGTTGCGGTTAGGGTTATGTTTAGGGTTGTTAGGAAAGAGTGAAGACGCAGAGTCCTGTTGAGTGTGGGGTTGCGTAAAGGCTCCCCCAGGGAGTTCAGGTGTACCCAAAGGCTTCCGCTGAGAGCACTTTTTGATGGCAGAAAGTGGCACCGTACGTGTTTTTTCGGGTCTAACTCGGGTTCAGCTTCTTGTTGCGGTTAGGGTTATGTTTAGGGTTGTTAGGAAAGAGTGAAGACGCAGAGTCCTGTTGAGTGTGGGGTTGCGTAAAGGCTCCCCCAGGGAGTTCAGGTGTACCCAAAGGCTTCCGCTGAGAGCACTTTTTGATGGCAGAAAGTGGCACCGTACGTGTTTTTTCGGGTCTAACTCGGGTTCAGCTTCTTGTTGCGGTTAGGGTTATGTTTAGGGTTGTTAGGAAAGAGTGAAGACGCAGAGTCCTGTTGAGTGTGGGGTTGCGTAAAGGCTCCCCCAGGGAGTTCAGGTGTACCCAAAGGCTTCCGCTGAGAGCACTTTTTGATGGCAGAAAGTGGCACCGTACGTGTTTTTTCGGGTCTAACTCGGGTTCAGCTTCTTGTTGCGGTTAGGGTTATGTTTAGGGTTGTTAGGAAAGAGTGAAGACGCAGAGTCCTGTTGAGTGTGGGGTTGCGTAAAGGCTCCCCCAGGGAGTTCAGGTGTACCCAAAGGCTTCCGCTGAGAGCACTTTTTGATGGCAGAAAGTGGCACCGTACGTGTTTTTTCGGGTCTAACTCGGGTTCAGCTTCTTGTTCCGGTTAGGCTTATGTTTAGGGTTGTTAGGAAAGAGTGAAGACGCAGAGTCCTGTTGAGTGTGGGGTTGTGTAAAGGCTCCCCCAGGGAGTTCAGGTGTTCCCAAAGGCTTCCGCTGAGAGCACTTTTTGATGGCAGAAAGTGGCACCGTACGTGTTTCTTCGGGTCTAACTCGGGTTCAGCTTCTTGTTGCGGTTAGGGTTATGTTTAGGGTTGTTAGGAAAGAGTGAAGACGCAGAGTCCTGTTGAGTGTGGGGTTGCGTAAAGGCTCCCCCAGGGAGTTCAGGTGTACCCAAAGGCTTCCGCTGAGAGCACTTTTTGATGGCAGAAAGTGGCACCGTACGTGTTTTTTCGGGTCTAACTCGGGTTGAGCTTCTTGTTGCGGTTAGGGTTATGTTTAGGGTTGTTAGGAAAGAGTGAAGACGCAGAGTCCTGTTGAGTGTGGGGTTGCGTAAAGGCTCCCCCAGGGAGTTCAGGTGTACCCAAAGGCTTCCGCTGAGAGCACTTTTTGATGGCAGAAAGTGGCACCGTACGTGTTTTTTCGGGTCTAACTCGGGTTGAGCTTCTTGTTGCGGTTAGGGTTATGTTTAGGGTTGTTAGGAAAGAGTGAAGACGCAGAGTCCTGTTGAGTGTGGGGTTGCGTAAAGGCTCCCCCAGGGAGTTCAGGTGTACCCAAAGGCTTCCGCTGAGAGCACTTTTTGATGGCAGAAAGTGGCACCGTACGTGTTTTTTCGGGTCTAACTCGGGTTGAGCTTCTTGTTGCGGTTAGGGTTATGTTTAGGGTTGTTAGGAAAGAGTGAAGACGCAGAGTCCTGTTGAGTGTGGGGTTGCGTAAAGGCTCCCCCAGGGAGTTCAGGTGTACCCAAAGGCTTCCGCTGAGAGCACTTTTTGATGGCAGAAAGTGGCACCGTACGTGTTTTTTCGGGTCTAACTCGGGTTGAGCTTCTTGTTGCGGTTAGGGTTATGTTTAGGGTTGTTAGGAAAGAGTGAAGACGCAGAGTCCTGTTGAGTGTGGGGTTGCGTAAAGGCTCCCCCAGGGAGTTCAGGTGTACCCAAAGGCTTCCGCTGAGAGCACTTTTGGATGGCAGAAAGTGGCACCGTACGTGTTTTTTCGGGTCTAACTCGGGTTCAGCTTCTTGTTGCGGTTAGGGTTATGTTTAGGGTTGTTAGGAAAGAGTGAAGACGCAGAGTCCTGTTGAGTGTGGGGTTGCGTAAAGGCTCCCCCAGGGAGTTCAGGTGTACCCAAAGGCTTCCGCTGAGAGCACTTTTTGATGGCAGAAAGTGGCACCGTACGTGTTTTTTCGGGTCTAACTCGGGTTGAGCTTCTTGTTGCGGTTAGGGTTATGTTTAGGGTTGTTAGGAAAGAGTGAAGACGCAGAGTCCTGTTGGGTGTGGGGTTGCGTAAAGGCTCCCCCAGGGAGTTCAGGTGTACCCAAAGGCTTCCGCTGAGAGCACTTTTTGATGGCAGAAAGTGGCACCGTACGTGTTTTTTCGGGTCTAACTCGGGTTCAGCTTCTTGTTGCGGTTAGGGTTATGTTTAGGGTTGTTAGGAAAGAGTGAAGACGCAGAGTCCTGTTGAGTGTGGGGTTGCGTAAAGGCTCCCCCAGGGATTTCAGGTGTACCCAAAGGCTTCCGCTGAGAGCACGTTTTGATGGCAGAAAGTGGCACCGTACGTGTTTTTTCGGGTCTAACTCGGGTTCAGCTTCTTGTTGCGGTTAGGGTTATGTTTAGGGTTGTTAGGAAAGAGTGAAGACTCAGAGTCCTGTTGAGTGTGGGGTTGCGTAAAGGCTCCCCCAGGGAGTTCAGGTGTACCCAAAGGCTTCCGCTGAGAGCACTTTTGGATGGCAGAAAGTGGCAGCGTACGTGTTTTTTCGGGTCTAACTCGGGTTGAGCTTCTTGTTGCGGTTAGGGTTATGTTTAGGGTTGTTAGGAAAGAGTGAAGACGCAGAGTCCTGTTGAGTGTGGGGTTGCGTAAAGGCTCCCCCAGGGAGTTCAGGTGTACCCAAAGGCTTCCGCTGAGAGCACTTTTTGATGGCAGAAAGTGGCACCGTACGTGTTTTTTCGGGTCTAACTCGGGTTCAGCTTCTTGTTGCGGTTAGGGTTATGTTTAGGGTTGTTAGGAAAGAGTGAAGACGCAGAGTCCTGTTGAGTGTGGGGTTGCGTAAAGGCTCCCCCAGGGAGTTCAGGTGTACCCAAAGGCTTCCGCTGAGAGCACTTTTTGATGGCAGAAAGTGGCACCGTACGTGTTTTTTCGGGTCTAACTCGGGTTGAGCTTCTTGTTGCGGTTAGGGTTATGTTTATGGCTGTTAGGAAAGAGTGAAGACGCAGAGTCCTGTTGAGTGTGGCGTTGCGTAAAGGCTCCCCCAGGGAGTTCAGGTGTACCCAAAGGCTTCCGCTGAGAGCACTTTTTGATGGCAGAAAGTGGCACCGTACGTGTTTTTTCGGGTCTAACTCGGGTTCAGCTTCTTGTTGCGGTTAGGGTTATGTTTAGGGTTGTTAGGAAAGAGTGAAGACGCAGAGTCCTGTTGAGTGTGGGGTTGCGTAAAGGCTCCCCCAGGGAGTTCAGGTGTACCCAAAGGCTTCCGCTGAGAGCACTTTTTGATGGCAGAAAGTGGCACCGTACGTGTTTTTTCGGGTCTAACTCGGGTTCAGCTTCTTGTTGCGGTTAGGGTTATGTTTAGGGTTGTTAGGAAAGAGTGAAGACGCAGAGTCCTGTTGAGTGTGGGGTTGCGTAAAGGCTCCCCCAGGGAGTTCAGGTGTACCCAAAGGCTTCCGCTGAGAGCACTTTTTGATGGCAGAAAGTGGCACCGTACGTGTTTTTTCGGGTCTAACTCGGGTTCAGCTTCTTGTTGCGGTTAGGGTTATGTTTAGGGTTGTTAGGAAAGAGTGAAGACGCAGAGTCCTGTTGAGTGTGGGGTTGCGTAAAGGCTCCCCCAGGGAGTTCAGGTGTACCCAAAGGCTTCCGCTGAGAGCACTTTTTGATGGCAGAAAGTGGCACCGTACGTGTTTTTTCGGGTCTAACTCGGGTTGAGCTTCTTGTTGCGGTTAGGGTTATGTTTAGGGTTGTTAGGAAAGAGTGAAGACGCAGAGTCCTGTTGAGTGTGGGGTTGCGTAAAGGCTCCCCCAGGGAGTTCAGGTGTACCCAAAGGCTTCCGCTGAGAGCACTTTTTGATGGCAGAAAGTGGCACCGTACGTGTTTTTTCGGGTCTAACTCGGGTTCAGCTTCTTGTTGCGGTTAGGCTTATGTTTAGGGTTGTTAGGAAAGAGTGAAGACGCAGAGTCCTGTTGAGTGTGGGGTTGCGTAAAGGCTCCCCCAGGGAGTTCAGGTGTTCCCAAAGGCTTCCGCTGAGAGCACTTTTTGATGGCAGAAAGTGGCACCGTACGTGTTTTTTCGGGTCTAACTCGGGTTCAGCTTCTTGTTGCGGTTAGGGTTATGTTTAGGGTTGTTAGGAAAGAGTGAAGACGCAGAGTCCTGTTGAGTGTGGGGTTGCGTAAAGGCTCCCCCAGGGAGTTCAGGTGTACCCAAAGGCTTCCGCTGAGAGCACTTTTTGATGGCAGAAAGTGGCACCGTACGTGTTTTTTCGGGTCTAACTCGGGTTCAGCTTCTTGTTGCGGTTACGGTTATGTTTAGGGTTGTTAGGAAAGAGTGAAGACGCAGAGTCCTGTTGAGTGTGGGGTTGCGTAAAGGCTCCCCCAGGGAGTTCAGGTGTACCCAAAGGCTTCCGCTGAGAGCACTTTTTGATGGCAGAAAGTGGCACCGTACGTGTTTTTTCGGGTCTAACTCGGGTTCAGCTTCTTGTTCCGGTTAGGCTTATGTTTAGGGTTGTTAGGAAAGAGTGAAAACGCAGAGTCCTGTTGAGTGTGGGGTTGCGTAAAGACTCCCCCAGGGAGTTTAGGTGTACCCAAAGGCTTCCGCTGAGAGCACTTTTTGATGGCAGAAAGTGGCACCGTACGTGTTTTTTCGGGTCTAACTCGGGTTCAGCTTCTTGTTGCGGTTAGGGTTATGTTTAGGGTTGTTAGGAAAGAGTGAAGACGCAGAGTCCTGTTGAGTGTGGGGTTGCGTAAAGGCTCCCCCAGGGAGTTCAGGTGTACCCAAAGGCTTCCGCTGAGAGCACGTTTTGATGGCAGAAAGTGGCACCGTACGTGTTTTTTCGGGTCTAACTCGGGTTCAGCTTCTTGTTGCGGTTAGGGTTATGTTTAGGGTTGTTAGGAAAGAGTGAAGACGCAGAGTCCTGTTGAGTGTGGGGTTGCGTAAAGGCTCCCCCAGGGAGTTCAGGTGTACCCAAAGGCTTCCGCTGAGAGCACTTTTTGATGGCAGAAAGTGGCACCGTACGTGTTTTTTCGGGTCTAACTCGGGTTCAGCTTCTTGTTGCGGTTAGGGTTATGTTCAGGGTTGTTAGGAAAGAGTGAAGACGCAGAGTCCTGTTGAGTGTGGGGTTGCGTAAAGGCTCCCCCAGGGAGTTCAGGTGTACCCAAAGGCTTCCGCTGAGAGCACTTTTGGATGGCAGAAAGTGGCACCGTACGTGTTTTTTCGGGTCTAACTCGGGTTCAGCTTCTTGTTGCGGTTAGGGTTATGTTTAGGGTTGTTAGGAAAGAGTGAAGACGCAGAGTCCTGTTGAGTGTGGGGTTGCGTAAAGGCTCCCCCAGGGAGTTCAGGTGTACCCAAAGGCTTCCGCTCAGAGCACTTTTTGATGGCAGAAAGTGGCACCGTACGTGTTTTTTCGGGTCTAACTCGGGTTCAGCTTCTTGTTGCGGTTAGGGTTATGTTTAGGGTTGTTAGGAAAGAGTGAAGACGCAGAGTCCTGTTGAGTGTGGGGTTGCGTAAAGGCTCCCCCAGGGAGTTCAGGTGTACCCAAAGGCTTCCGCTGAGAGCACTTTTTGATGGCAGAAAGTGGCACCGTACGTGTTTTTTCGGGTCTAACTCGGGTTCAGCTTCTTGTTGCGGTTAGGGTTATGTTTAGGGTTGTTAGGAAAGAGTGAAGACGCAGAGTCCTGTTGAGTGTGGGGTTGCGTAAAGGCTCCCCCAGGGAGTTCAGGTGTACCCAAAGGCTTCCGCTGAGAGCACTTTTTGATGGCAGAAAGTGGCACCGTACGTGTTTTTTCGGGTCTAACTCGGGTTCAGCTTCTTGTTGCGGTTAGGGTTATGTTTAGGGTTGTTAGGAAAGAGTGAAGACGCAGAGTCCTGTTGAGTGTGGGGTTGCGTAAAGGCTCCCCCAGGGAGTTCAGGTGTACCCAAAGGCTTCCGCTGAGAGCACTTTTTGATGGCAGAAAGTGGCACCGTACGTGTTTTTTCGGGTCTAACTTGGGTTCAGCTTCTTGTTGCGGTTAGGGTTATGTTTAGGGTTGTTAGGAAAGAGTGAAGACGCAGAGTCCTGTTGAGTGTGGGGTTGCGTAAAGGCTCCCCCAGGGAGTTCAGGTGTACCCAAAGGCTTCCGCCGAGAGCACTTTTTGATGGCAGAAAGTGGCACCGTACGTGTTTTTTCGGGTCTAACTCGGGTTGAGCTTCTTGTTGCGGTTAGGGTTATGTTTAGGGTTGTTAGGAAAGAGTGAAGACGCAGAGTCCTGTTGAGTGTGGGGTTGCGTAAAGGCTCCCCCAGGGAGTTCAGGTGTACCCAAAGGCTTCCGCTGAGAGCACTTTTTGATGGCAGAAAGTGGCACCGTACGTGTTTTTTCGGGTCTAACTCGGGTTCAGCTTCTTGTTGCGGTTAGGGTTATGTTTAGGGTTGTTAGGAAAGAGTGAAGACGCAGAGTCCTGTTGAGTGTGGGGTTGCGTAAAGGCTCCCCCAGGGAGTTCAGGTGTACCCAAAGGCTTCCGCTGAGAGCACTTTTTGATGGCAGAAAGTGGCACCGTACGTGTTTTTTCGGGTCTAACTCGGGTTCAGCTTCTTGTTGCGGTTAGGGTTATGTTTAGGGTTGTTAGGAAAGAGTGAATACACAGAGTCCTGTTGAGTGTGGGGTTGCGTAAAGGCTCCCCCAGGGAGTTCAGGTGTACCCAAAGGCTTCCGCTGAGAGCACTTTTTGATGGCAGAAAGTGGCACCGTACGTGTTTTTTCGGGTCTAACTCGGGTTCAGCTTCTTGTTGCGGTTAGGGTTATGTTTAGGGTTGTTAGGAAAGAGTGAAGACGCAGAGTCCTGTTGAGTGTGGGGTTGCGTAAAGGCTCCCCCAGGGAGTTCAGGTGTACCCAAAGGCTTCCGCTGAGAGCACTTTTTGATGGCAGAAAGTGGCACCGTACGTGTTTTTTCGGGTCTAACTCGGGTTCAGCTTCTTGTTGCGGTTAGGGTTATGTTTAGGGTTGTTAGGAAAGAGTGAAGACGCAGAGTCCTGTTGAGTGTGGGGTTGCGTAAAGGCTCCCCCAGGGAGTTCAGGTGTACCCAAAGGCTTCCGCTGAGAGCACTTTTTGATGGCAGAAAGTGGCACCGTACGTGTTTTTTCGGGTCTAACTCGGGTTGAGCTTCTTGTTGCGGTTAGGCTTATGTTTAGGGTTGTTAGGAAAGAGTGAAGACGCAGAGTCCTGTTGAGTGTGGGGTTGCGTAAAGGCTCCCCCAGGGAGTTCAGGTGTACCCAAAGGCTTCCGCTGAGAGCACTTTTTGATGGCAGAAAGTGGCACCGTACGTGTTTTTTCGGGTCTAACTCGGGTTGAGCTTCTTGTTGCGGTTAGGGTTATGTTTAGGGTTGTTAGGAAAGAGTGAAGACGCAGAGTCCTGTTGAGTGTGGGGTTGCGTAAAGGCTCCCCCAGGGAGTTCAGGTGTACCCAAAGGCTTCCGCTGAGAGCACTTTTTGATGGCAGAAAGTGGCACCGTACGTGTTTTTTCGGGTCTAACTCGGGTTCAGCTTCTTGTTGCGGTTAGGGTTATGTTTAGGGTTGTTAGGAAAGAGTGAAGACGCAGAGTCCTGTTGAGTGTGGGGTTGCGTAAAGGCTCCCCCAGGGAGTTCAGGTGTACCCAAAGGCTTCCGCTGAGAGCACTTTTTGATGGCAGAAAGTGGCACCGTACGTGTTTTTTCGGGTCTAACTCGGGTTGAGCTTCTTGTTGCGGTTAGGGTTATGTTTAGGGTTGTTAGGAAAGAGTGAAGACGCAGAGTCCTGTTGAGTGTGGGGTTGCGTAAAGGCTCCCCCAGGGAGTTCAGGTGTACCCAAAGGCTTCCGCTGAGAGCACTTTTTGATGGCAGAAAGTGGCACCGTACGTGTTTTTTCGGGTCTAACTCGGGTTCAGCTTCTTGTTCCGGTTAGGCTTATGTTTAGGGTTGTTAGGAAAGAGTGAAAACGCAGAGTCCTGTTGAGTGTGGGGTTGCGTAAAGGCTCCCCCAGGGAGTTCAGGTGTACCCAAAGGCTTCCGCTGAGAGCACTTTTGGATGGCAGAAAGTGGCACCGTACGTGTTTTTTCGGGTCTAACTCGGGTTCAGCTTCTTGTTGCGGTTAGGGTTATGTTTAGGGTTGTTAGGAAAGAGTGAAGACGCAGAGTCCTGTTGAGTGTGGGGTTGCGTAAAGGCTCCCCCAGGGAGTTCAGGTGTACCCAAAGGCTTCCGCTGAGAGCACTTTTTGATGGCAGAAAGTGGCACCGTACGTGTTTTTTCGGGTCTAACTCGGGTTCAGCTTCTTGTTGCGGTTAGGGTTATGTTCAGGGTTGTTAGGAAAGAGTGAAGACGCAGAGTCCTGTTGAGTGTGGGGTTGCGTAAAGGCTCCCCCAGGGAGTTCAGGTGTACCCAAAGGCTTCCACTGAGAGCACTTTTTGATGGCAGAAAGTGGCACCGTACGTGTTTTTTCGGGTCTAACTCGGGTTGATCTTCTTGTTGCGGTTAGGGTTATGTTTAGGGTTGTTAGGAAAGAGTGAAGACGCAGAGTCCTGTTGAGTGTGGGGTTGCGTAAAGGCTCCCCCAGGGAGTTCAGGTGTACCCAAAGGCTTCCGCTGAGAGCACTTTTTGATGGCAGAAAGTGGCACCGTACGTGTTTTTTCGGGTCTAACTCGGGTTGAGCTTCTTGTTGCGGTTAGGGTTATGTTTAGGGTTGTTAGGAAAGAGTGAAGACGCAGAGTCCTGTTGAGTGTGGGGTTGCGTAAAGGCTCCCCCAGGGAGTTCAGGTGTACCCAAAGGCTTCCGCTGAGAGCACTTTTTGATGGCAGAAAGTGGCACCGTACGTGTTTTTTCGGGTCTAACTCGGGTTCAGCTTTTTGTTGCGGTTAGGGTTATGTTTAGGGTTGTTAGGAAAGAGTGAAGACGCAGAGTCCTGTTGAGTGTGGGGTTGCGTAAAGGCTCCCCCAGGGAGTTCAGGTGTACCCAAAGGCTTCCGCTGAGAGCACTTTTTGATGGCAGAAAGTGGCACCGTACGTGTTTTTTCGGGTCTAACTCGGGTTCAGCTTCTTGTTGCGGTTAGGGTTATGTTTAGGGTTGTTAGGAAAGAGTGAAGACGCAGAGTCCTGTTGAGTGTGGGGTTGCGTAAAGGCTCCCCCAGGGAGTTCAGGTGTACCCAAAGGCTTCCGCTGAGAGCACTTTTTGATGGCAGAAAGTGGCACCGTACGTGTTTTTTCGGGTCTAACTCGGGTTGAGCTTCTTGTTGCGGTTAGGGTTATGTTTAGGGTTGTTAGGAAAGAGTGAAGACGCAGAGTCCTGTTGAGTGTGGGGTTGCGTAAAGGCTCCCCCAGGGAGTTCAGGTGTACCCAAAGGCTTCCGCTGAGAGCACTTTTTGATGGCAGAAAGTGGCACCGTACGTGTTTTTTCGGGTCTAACTCGGGTTCAGCTTCTTGTTGCGGTTAGGGTTATGTTTAGGGTTGTTAGGAAAGAGTGAAGACGCAGAGTCCTGTTGAGTGTGGGGTTGCGTAAAGGCTCCCCCAGGGAGTTCAGGTGTACCCAAAGGCTTCCGCTGAGAGCACTTTTTGATGGCAGAAAGTGGCACCGTACGTGTTTTTTCGGGTCTAACTCGGGTTCAGCTTCTTGTTGCGGTTAGGGTTATGTTTAGGGTTGTTAGGAAAGAGTGAAGACGCAGAGTCCTGTTGAGTGTGGGGTTGCGTAAAGGCTCCCCCAGGGAGTTCAGGTGTACCCAAAGGCTTCCGCTGAGAGCACTTTTTGATGGCAGAAAGTGGCACCGTACGTGTTTTTTCGGGTCTAACTCGGGTTCAGCTTCTTGTTGCGGTTAGGGTTATGTTTAGGGTTGTTAGGAAAGAGTGAAGACGCAGAGTCCTGTTGAGTGTGGGGTTGCGTAAAGGCTCCCCCAGGGAGTTCAGGTGTACCCAAAGGCTTCCGCTGAGAGCACTTTTTGATGGCAGAAAGTGGCACCGTACGTGTTTTTTCGGGTCTAACTCGGGTTCAGCTTCTTGTTGCGGTTAGGGTTATGTTTAGGGTTGTTAGGAAAGAGTGAAGACGCAGAGTCCTGTTGAGTGTGGGGTTGCGTAAAGGCTCCCCCAGGGAGTTCAGGTGTACCCAAAGGCTTCCGCTGAGAGCACTTTTTGATGGCAGAAAGTGGCACCGTACGTGTTTTTTCGGGTCTAACTCGGGTTCAGCTTCTTGTTGCGGTTAGGGTTATGTTTAGGGTTGTTAGGAAAGAGTGAAGACGCAGAGTCCTGTTGAGTGTGGGGTTGCGTAAAGGCTCCCCCAGGGAGTTCAGGTGTACCCAAAGGCTTCCGCTGAGAGCACTTTTTGATGGCAGAAAGTGGCACCGTACGTGTTTTTTCGGGTCTAACTCGGGTTCAGCTTCTTGTTGCGGTTAGGGTTATGTTCAGGGTTGTTAGGAAAGAGTGAAGACGCAGAGTTCTGTTGAGTGTGGGGTTGCGTAAAGGCTCCCCCAGGGAGTTCAGGTGTACCCAAAGGCTTCCGCTGAGAGCACTTTTTGATGGCAGAAAGTGGCACCGTACGTGTTTTTTCGGGTCTAACTCGGGTTCAGCTTCTTGTTGCGGTTAGGGTTATGTTTAGGGTTGTTAGGAAAGAGTGAAGACGCAGAGTCCTGTTGAGTGTGGGGTTGCGTAAAGGCTCCCCCAGGGAGTTCAGGTGTACCCAAAGGCTTCCGCTGAGAGCACTTTTTGATGGCAGAAAGTGGCACCGTACGTGTTTTTTCGGGTCTAACTCGGGTTGAGCTTCTTGTTGCGGTTAGGGTTATGTTTAGGGTTGTTAGGAAAGAGTGAAGACGCAGAGTCCTGTTGAGTGTGGGGTTGCGTAAAGGCTCCCCCAGGGAGTTCAGGTGTACCCAAAGGCTTCCGCTGAGAGCACTTTTTGATGGCAGAAAGTGGCACCGTACGTGTTTTTTCGGGTCTAACTCGGGTTCAGCTTTTTGTTGCGGTTAGGGTTATGTTTAGGGTTGTTAGGAAAGAGTGAAGACGCAGAGTCCTGTTGAGTGTGGGGTTGCGTAAAGGCTCCCCCAGGGAGTTCAGGTGTACCCAAAGGCTTCCGCTGAGAGCACTTTTTGATGGCAGAAAGTGGCACCGTACGTGTTTTTTCGGGTCTAACTCGGGTTCAGCTTCTTGTTGCGGTTAGGGTTATGTTTAGGGTTGTTAGGAAAGAGTGAAGACGCAGAGTCCTGTTGAGTGTGGGGTTGCGTAAAGGCTCCCCCAGGGAGTTCAGGTGTACCCAAAGGCTTCCGCTGAGAGCACTTTTTGATGGCAGAAAGTGGCACCGTACGTGTTTTTTCGGGTCTAACTCGGGTTGAGCTTCTTGTTGCGGTTAGGGTTATGTTTAGGGTTGTTAGGAAAGAGTGAAGACGCAGAGTCCTGTTGAGTGTGGGGTTGCGTAAAGGCTCCCCCAGGGAGTTCAGGTGTACCCAAAGGCTTCCGCTGAGAGCACTTTTTGATGGCAGAAAGTGGCACCGTACGTGTTTTTTCGGGTCTAACTCGGGTTCAGCTTCTTGTTGCGGTTAGGGTTATGTTTAGGGTTGTTAGGAAAGAGTGAAGACGCAGAGTCCTGTTGAGTGTGGGGTTGCGTAAAGGCTCCCCCAGGGAGTTCAGGTGTACCCAAAGGCTTCCGCTGAGAGCACTTTTTGATGGCAGAAAGTGGCACCGTACGTGTTTTTTCGGGTCTAACTCGGGTTCAGCTTCTTGTTGCGGTTAGGGTTATGTTTAGGGTTGTTAGGAAAGAGTGAAGACGCAGAGTCCTGTTGAGTGTGGGGTTGCGT
>NW_027663904.1:132500-142500 GCF_964034855.1 Anser brachyrhynchus
ACGCAGAGTCCTGTTGAGTGTGGGGTTGCGTAAAGGCTCCCCCAGGGAGTTCAGGTGTACCCAAAGGCTTCCGCTGAGAGCACTTTTTGATGGCAGAAAGTGGCACCGTACGTGTTTTTTCGGGTCTAACTCGGGTTCAGCTTCTTGTTGCGGTTAGGGTTATGTTTAGGGTTGTTAGGAAAGAGTGAAGACGCAGAGTCCTGTTGAGTGTGGGGTTGCGTAAAGGCTCCCCCAGGGAGTTCAGGTGTACCCAAAGGCTTCCGCTGAGAGCACTTTTTGATGGCAGAAAGTGGCACCGTACGTGTTTTTTCGGGTCTAACTCGGGTTCAGCTTCTTGTTGCGGTTAGGGTTATGTTTAGGGTTGTTAGGAAAGAGTGAAGACGCAGAGTCCTGTTGAGTGTGGGGTTGCGTAAAGGCTCCCCCAGGGAGTTCAGGTGTACCCAAAGGCTTCCGCTGAGAGCACTTTTGGATGGCAGAAAGTGGCACCGTACGTGTTTTTTCGGGTCTAACTCGGGTTGAGCTTCTTGTTGCGGTTAGGGTTATGTTTAGGGTTGTTAGGAAAGAGTGAAGACGCAGAGTCCTGTTGAGTGTGGGGTTGCGTAAAGGCTCCCCCAGGGAGTTCAGGTGTACCCAAAGGCTTCCGCTGAGAGCACTTTTTGATGGCAGAAAGTGGCACCGTACGTGTTTTTTCGGGTCTAACTCGGGTTGAGCTTCTTGTTGCGGTTAGGGTTATGTTTAGGGTTGTTAGGAAAGAGTGAAGACGCAGAGTCCTGTTGAGTGTGGGGTTGCGTAAAGGCTCCGCCAGGGAGTTCAGGTGTACCCAAAGGCTTCCGCTGAGAGCACTTTTTGATGGCAGAAAGTGGCACCGTACGTGTTTTTTCGGGTCTAACTCGGGTTCAGCTTCTTGTTGCGGTTAGGCTTATGTTTAGGGTTGTTAGGAAAGAGTGAAGACGCAGAGTCCTGTTGAGTGTGGGGTTGCGTAAAGGCTCCCCCAGGGAGTTCAGGTGTACCCAAAGGCTTCCGCTGAGAGCACTTTTTGATGGCAGAAAGTGGCACCGTACGTGTTTTTTCGGGTCTAACTCGGGTTCAGCTTCTTGTTGCGGTTAGGGTTATGTTTAGGGTTGTTAGGAAAGAGTGAAGACGCAGAGTCCTGTTGAGTGTGGCGTTGCGTAAAGGCTCCCCCAGGGAGTTCAGGTGTACCCAAAGGCTTCCGCTGAGAGCACTTTTTGATGGCAGAAAGTGGCACCGTACATGTTTTTTCGGGTCTAACTCGGGTTGAGCTTCTTGTTGCGGTTAGGGTTATGTTTAGGGTTGTTAGGAAAGAGTGAAGACGCAGAGTCCTGTTGAGTGTGGGGTTGCGTAAAGGCTCCCCCAGGGAGTTCAGGTGTACCCAAAGGCTTCCGCTGAGAGCACTTTTTGATGGCAGAAAGTGGCACCGTACGTGTTTTTTCGGGTCTAACTCGGGTTCAGCTTCTTGTTGCGGTTAGGGTTATGTTTAGGGTTGTTAGGAAAGAGTGAAGACGCAGAGTCCTGTTGAGTGTGGGGTTGCGTAAAGGCTCCCCCAGGGAGTTCAGGTGTACCCAAAGGCTTCCGCTGAGAGCACTTTTTGATGGCAGAAAGTGGCACCGTACGTGTTTTTTCGGGTCTAACTCGGGTTCAGCTTCTTGTTGCGGTTAGGGTTATGTTTAGGGTTGTTAGGAAAGAGTGAAGACGCAGAGTCCTGTTGAGTGTGGGGTTGCGTAAAGGCTCCCCCAGGGAGTTCAGGTGTACCCAAAGGCTTCCGCTGAGAGCACTTTTTGATGGCAGAAAGTGGCACCGTACGTGTTTTTTCGGGTCTAACTCGGGTTCAGCTTCTTGTTGCGGTTAGGGTTATGTTTAGGGTTGTTAGGAAAGAGTGAAGACGCAGAGTCCTGTTGAGTGTGGGGTTGTGTAAAGGCTCCCCCAGGGAGTTCAGGTGTACCCAAAGGCTTCCGCTGAGAGCACTTTTTGATGGCAGAAAGTGGCACCGTACGTGTTTTTTCGGGTCTAACTCGGGTTCAGCTTCTTGTTGCGGTTAGGGTTATGTTTAGGGTTGTTAGGAAAGAGTGAAGACGCAGAGTCCTGTTGAGTGTGGGGTTGCGTAAAGGCTCCCCCAGGGAGTTCAGGTGTACCCAAAGGCTTCCGCTGAGAGCACTTTTTGATGGCAGAAAGTGGCACCGTACGTGTTTTTTCGGGTCTAACTCGGGTTCAGCTTCTTGTTGCGGTTAGGGTTATGTTTAGGGTTGTTAGGAAAGAGTGAAGACGCAGAGTCCTGTTGAGTGTGGGGTTGCGTAAAGGCTCCCCCAGGGAGTTCAGGTGTACCCAAAGGCTTCCGCTGAGAGCACTTTTTGATGGCAGAAAGTGGCACCGTACGTGTTTTTTCGGGTCTAACTCGGGTTCAGCTTCTTGTTGCGGTTAGGGTTATGTTTAGGGTTGTTAGGAAAGAGTGAAGACGCAGAGTCCTGTTGAGTGTGGGGTTGCGTAAAGGCTCCCCCAGGGAGTTCAGGTGTACCCAAAGGCTTCCGCTGAGAGCACTTTTTGATGGCAGAAAGTGGCACCGTACGTGTTTTTTCGGGTCTAACTCGGGTTCAGCTTCTTGTTGCGGTTAGGGTTATGTTTAGGGTTGTTAGGAAAGAGTGAAGACGCAGAGTCCTGTTGAGTGTGGGGTTGCGTAAAGGCTCCCCCAGGGAGTTCAGGTGTACCCAAAGGCTTCCGCTGAGAGCACTTTTTGATGGCAGAAAGTGGCACCGTCCGTGTTTTTTCGGGTCTAACTCGGGTTCAGCTTCTTGTTGCGGTTAGGGTTATGTTTAGGGTTGTTAGGAAAGAGTGAAGACGCAGAGTCCTGTTGAGTGTGGGGTTGCGTAAAGGCTCCCCCAGGGAGTTCAGGTGTACCCAAAGGCTTCCGCTGAGAGCACTTTTTGATGGCAGAAAGTGGCACCGTACGTGTTTTTTCGGGTCTAACTCGGGTTCAGCTTCTTGTTGCGGTTAGGGTTATGTTTAGGGTTGTTAGGAAAGAGTGAAGACGCAGAGTCCTGTTGAGTGTGGGGTTGCGTAAAGACTCCCCCAGGGAGTTCAGGTGTACCCAAAGGCTTCCGCTGAGAGCACTTTTTGATGGCAGAAAGTGGCACCGTACGTGTTTTTTCGGGTCTAACTCGGGTTCAGCTTCTTGTTGCGGTTAGGGTTATGTTTAGGGTTGTTAGGAAAGAGTGAAGACGCAGAGTCCTGTTGAGTGTGGGGTTGCGTAAAGGCTCCCCCAGGGAGTTCAGGTGTACCCAAAGGCTTCCGCTGAGAGCACTTTTTGATGGCAGAAAGTGGCACCGTACGTGTTTTTTCGGGTCTAACTCGGGTTCAGCTTCTTGTTGCGGTTAGGGTTATGTTTAGGGTTGTTAGGAAAGAGTGAAGACGCAGAGTCCTGTTGAGTGTGGGGTTGCGTAAAGGCTCCCCCAGGGAGTTCAGGTGTACCCAAAGGCTTCCGCTGAGAGCACTTTTTGATGGCAGAAAGTGGCACCGTACGTGTTTTTTCGGGTCTAACTCGGGTTCAGCTTCTTGTTGCGGTTAGGGTTACGTTTAGGATTGTTAGGAAAGAGTGAAGACGCAGAGTCCTGTTGAGTGTGGGGTTGCGTAAAGGCTCCCCCAGGGAGTTCAGGTGTACCCAAAGGCTTCCGCTGAGAGCACTTTTTGATGGCAGAAAGTGGCACCGTACGTGTTTTTTCGGGTCTAACTCGGGTTCAGCTTCTTGTTGCGGTTAGGGTTATGTTTAGGGTTGTTAGGAAAGAGTGAAGACGCAGAGTCCTGTTGAGTGTGGGGTTGCGTAAAGGCTCCCCCAGGGAGTTCAGGTGTACCCAAAGGCTTCCGCTGAGAGCACTTTTTGATGGCAGAAAGTGGCACCGTACGTGTTTTTTCGGGTCTAACTCGGGTTCAGCTTCTTGTTGCGGTTAGGGTTATGTTTAGGGTTGTTAGGAAAGAGTGAAGACGCAGAGTCCTGTTGAGTGTGGGGTTGCGTAAAGGCTCCCCCAGGGAGTTCAGGTGTACCCAAAGGCTTCCGCTGAGAGCACTTTTTGATGGCAGAAAGTGGCACCGTACGTGTTTTTTCGGGTCTAACTCGGGTTCAGCTTCTTGTTGCGGTTAGGGTTATGTTTAGGGTTGTTAGGAAAGAGTGAAGACGCAGAGTCCTGTTGAGTGTGGGGTTGCGTAAAGGCTCCCCCAGGGAGTTCAGGTGTACCCAAAGGCTTCCGCTGAGAGCACTTTTTGATGGCAGAAAGTGGCACCGTACGTGTTTTTTCGGGTCTAACTCGGGTTCAGCTTCTTGTTGCGGTTAGGGTTATGTTTAGGGTTGTTAGGAAAGAGTGAAGACGCAGAGTCCTGTTGAGTGTGGGGTTGCGTAAAGACTCCCCCAGGGAGTTCAGGTGTACCCAAAGGCTTCCGCTGAGAGCACTTTTTGATGGCAGAAAGTGGCACCGTACGTGTTTTTTCGGGTCTAACTCGGGTTCAGCTTCTTGTTGCGGTTAGGGTTATGTTTAGGGTTGTTAGGAAAGAGTGAAGACGCAGAGTCCTGTTGAGTGTGGGGTTGCGTAAAGGCTCCCCCAGGGAGTTCAGGTGTACCCAAAGGCTTCCGCTGAGAGCACTTTTTGATGGCAGAAAGTGGCACCGTACGTGTTTTTTCGGGTCTAACTCGGGTTCAGCTTCTTGTTGCGGTTAGGGTTATGTTTAGGGTTGTTAGGAAAGAGTGAAGACGCAGAGTCCTGTTGAGTGTGGGGTTGCGTAAAGGCTCCCCCAGGGAGTTCAGGTGTACCCAAAGGCTTCCGCTGAGAGCACTTTTTGATGGCAGAAAGTGGCACCGTACGTGTTTTTTCGGGTCTAACTCGGGTTCAGCTTCTTGTTGCGGTTAGGCTTATGTTTAGGGTTGTTAGGAAAGAGTGAAGACGCAGAGTCCTGTTGAGTGTGGGGTTGCGTAAAGGCTCCCCCAGGGAGTTCAAGTGTACCCAAAGGCTTCCGCTGAGAGCACTTTTTGATGGCAGAAAGTGGCACCGTACGTGTTTTTTCGGGTCTAACTCGGGTTGAGCTTCTTGTTGCGGTTAGGGTTATGTTTAGGGTTGTTAGGAAAGAGTGAAGACGCAGAGTCCTGTTGAGTGTGGGGTTGCGTAAAGGCTCCCCCAGGGAGTTCAGGTGTACCCAAAGGCTTCCGCTGAGAGCACTTTTTGATGGCAGAAAGTGGCACCGTACATGTTTTTTCGGGTCTAACTCGGGTTGAGCTTCTTGTTGCGGTTAGGGTTATGTTTAGGGTTGTTAGGAAAGAGTGAAGACGCAGAGTCCTGTTGAGTGTGGGGTTGCGTAAAGGCTCCCCCAGGGAGTTCAGGTGTACCCAAAGGCTTCCGCTGAGAGCACTTTTTGATGGCAGAAAGTGGCACCGTACGTGTTTTTTCGGGTCTAACTCGGGTTGAGCTTCTTGTTGCGGTTAGGGTTATGTTTAGGGTTGTTAGGAAAGAGTGAAGACGCAGAGTCCTGTTGAGTGTGGGGTTGCGTAAAGGCTCCCCCAGGGAGTTCAGGTGTACCCAAAGGCTTCCGCTGAGAGCACTTTTTGATGGCAGAAAGTGGCACCGTACGTGTTTTTTCGGGTCTAACTCGGGTTCAGCTTCTTGTTGCGGTTAGGGTTATGTTTAGGGTTGTTAGGAAAGAGTGAAGACGCAGAGTCCTGTTGAGTGCGGGGTTGCGTAAAGGCTCCCCCAGGGAGTTCAGGTGTACCCAAAGGCTTCCGCTGAGAGCACTTTTTGATGGCAGAAAGTGGCACCGTACGTGTTTTTTCGGGTCTAACTCGGGTTGAGCTTCTTGTTGCGGTTAGGGTTATGTTTAGGGTTGTTAGGAAAGAGTGAAGACGCAGAGTCCTGTTGAGTGTGGGGTTGCGTAAAGGCTCCCCCAGGGAGTTCAGGTGTACCCAAAGGCTTCCGCTGAGAGCACTTTTTGATGGCAGAAAGTGGCACCGTACGTGTTTTTTCGGGTCTAACTCGGGTTCAGCTTCTTGTTGCGGTTAGGGTTATGTTTAGGGTTGTTAGGAAAGAGTGAAGACGCAGAGTCCTGTTGAGTGTGGGGTTGCGTAAAGGCTCCCCCAGGGAGTTCAGGTGTACCCAAAGGCTTCCGCTGAGAGCACTTTTTGATGGCAGAAAGTGGCACCGTACGTGTTTTTTCGGGTCTAACTCGGGTTCAGCTTCTTGTTGCGGTTAGGGTTATGTTTAGGGTTGTTAGGAAAGAGTGAAGACGCAGAGTCCTGTTGAGTGTGGGGTTGCGTAAAGGCTCCCCCAGGGAGTTCAGGTGTACCCAAAGGCTTCCGCTGAGAGCACTTTTTGATGGCAGAAAGTGGCACCGTACGTGTTTTTTCGGGTCTAACTCGGGTTCAGCTTCTTGTTGCGGTTAGGGTTATGTTTAGGGTTGTTAGGAAAGAGTGAAGACGCAGAGTCCTGTTGAGTGTGGGGTTGCGTAAAGGCTCCCCCAGGGAGTTCAGGTGTACCCAAAGGCTTCCGCTGAGAGCACTTTTTGATGGCAGAAAGTGGCACCGTACGTGTTTTTTCGGGTCTAACTCGGGTTGAGCTTCTTGTTGCGGTTAGGGTTATGTTTAGGGTTGTTAGGAAAGAGTGAAGACGCAGAGTCCTGTTGAGTGTGGGGTTGCGTAAAGGCTCCCCCAGGGAGTTCAGGTGTACCCAAAGGCTTCCGCTGAGAGCACTTTTTGATGGCAGAAAGTGGCACCGTACGTGTTTTTTCGGGTGTAACTCGGGTTCAGCTTCTTGTTGCGGTTAGGGTTATGTTTAGGGTTGTTAGGAAAGAGTGAAGACGCAGAGTCCTGTTGAGTGTGGGGTTGCGTAAAGGCTCCCCCAGGGAGTTCAGGTGTACCCAAAGGATTCCTCTGAGAGCACTTTTTGATGGCAGAAAGATGCACCGTACGTGTTTTTTCGGGTCTAACTCGGGTTGAGCTTTTTGTTCCTGTTAGGGTTATGTTTAGGGTTGTTAGGAAAGAGTGAAGACGCAGAGTCCTGTTGAGTGTGGGGTTGCGTAAAGGCTCCCCCAGGGAGTTCAGGTGTACCCAAAGGCTTCCGCTGAGAGCACTTTTGGATGGCAGAAAGTGGCACCGTACGTGTTTTTTCGGGTCTAACTCGGGTTCAGCTTCTTGTTGCGGTTAGGGTTATGTTTAGGGTTGTTAGGAAAGAGTGAAGACGCAGAGTCCTGTTGAGTGCGGGGTTGCGTAAAGGCTCCCCCAGGGAGTTCAGGTGTACCCAAAGGCTTCCGCTGAGAGCACTTTTTGATGGCAGAAAGTGGCACCGTACGTGTTTTTTCGGGTCTAACTCGGGTTCAGCTTCTTGTTGCGGTTAGGGTTATGTTTAGGGTTGTTAGGAAAGAGTGAAGACGCAGAGTCCTGTTGAGTGTGAGGTTGCGTAAAGGCTCCCCCAGGGAGTTCAGGTGTACCCAAAGGCTTCCGCTGAGAGCACTTTTTGATGGCAGAAAGTGGCACCGTACGTGTTTTTTCGGGTCTAACTCGGGTTCAGCTTCTTGTTGCGGTTAGGGTTATGTTTAGGGTTGTTAGGAAAGAGTGAAGACGCAGAGTCCTGTTGAGTGTGGGGTTGCGTAAAGGCTCCCCCAGGGAGTTCAGGTGTACCCAAAGGCTTCCGCTGAGAGCACTTTTTGATGGCAGAAAGTGGCACCGTACGTGTTTTTTCGGGTCTAACTCGGGTTCAGCTTCTTGTTGCGGTTAGGGTTATGTTTAGGGTTGTTAGGAAAGAGCGAAGACGCAGAGTCCTGTTTAGTGTGGGGTTGCGTAAAGGCTCCCCCAGGGAGTTCAGGTGTACCAAAAGGCTTCCGCTGAGAGCACTTTTTGATGGCAGAAAGTGGCACCGTACGTGTTTTTTCGGGTCTAACTCGGGTTCAGCTTCTTGTTGCGGTTAGGGTTATGTTTAGGGTTGTTAGGAAAGAGTGAAGACTCAGAGTCCTGTTGAGTGTGGGGTTGCGTAAAGGCTCCCCCAGGGAGTTCAGGTGTACCCAAAGGCTTCCGCTGAGAGCACTTTTTGATGGCAGAAAGTGGCACCGTACGTGTTTTTTCGGGTCTAACTCGGGTTCAGCTTCTTGTTGCGGTTAGGGTTATGTTTAGGGTTGTTAGGAAAGAGTGAAGACGCAGAGTCCTGTTGAGTGTGGGGTTGCGTAAAGGCTCCCCCAGGGAGTTCAGGTGTACCCAAAGGCTTCCGCTGAGAGCACTTTTGGATGGCAGAAAGTGGCACCGTACGTGTTTTTTCGGGTCTAACTCGGGTTGAGCTTCTTGTTGCGGTTAGGGTTATGTTTAGGGTTGTTAGGAAAGAGTGAAGACGCAGAGTCCTGTTGAGTGTGGGGTTGCGTAAAGGCTCCGCCAGGGAGTTCAGGTGTACCCAAAGGCTTCCGCTGAGAGCACTTTTTGATGGCAGAAAGTGGCACCGTACGTGTTTTTTCGGGTCTAACTCGGGTTCAGCTTCTTGTTGCGGTTAGGGTTATGTTTAGGGTTGTTAGGAAAGAGTGAAGGCGCAGAGTCCTGTTGAGTGTGGGGTTGCGTAAAGGCTCCCCCAGGGAGTTCAGGTGTACCCAAAGGCTTCCGCTGAGAGCACTTTTTGATGGCAGAAAGTGGCACCGTACGTGTTTTTTCGGGTCTAACTCGGGTTCAGCTTCTTGTTGCGGTTAGGGTTATGTTTAGGGTTATTAGGAAAGAGTGAAGACGCAGAGTCCTGTTGAGTGTGGGGTTGCGTAAAGACTCCCCCAGGGAGTTCAGGTGTACCCAAAGGCTTCCGCTGAGAGCACTTTTTGATGGCAGAAAGTGGCACCGTACGTGTTTTTTCGGGTCTAACTCGGGTTCAGCTTCTTGTTGCGGTTAGGGTTATGTTTAGGGTTGTTAGGAAAGAGTGAAGACGCAGAGTCCTGTTGAGTGTGGGGTTGCGTAAAGGCTCCCCCAGGGAGTTCAGGTGTACCCAAAGGCTTCCGCTGAGAGCACTTTTTGATGGCAGAAAGTGGCACCGTACGTGTTTTTTCGGGTCTAACTCGGGTTCAGCTTCTTGTTGCGGTTAGGGTTATGTTCAGGGTTGTTAGGAAAGAGTGAAGACGCAGAGTCCTGTTGAGTGTGGGGTTGCGTAAAGGCTCCCCCAGGGAGTTCAGGTGTACCCAAAGGCTTCCGCTGAGAGCACTTTTTGATGGCAGAAAGTGGCACCGTACGTGTTTTTTCGGGTCTAACTCGGGTTCAGCTTCTTGTTGCGGTTAGGGTTATGTTTAGGGTTGTTAGGAAAGAGTGAAGACGCAGAGTCCTGTTGAGTGTGGGGTTGCGTAAAGGCTCCCCCAGGGAGTTCAGGTGTACCCAAAGGCTTCCGCTCAGAGCACTTTTTGATGGCAGAAAGTGGCACCGTACGTGTTTTTTCGGGTCTAACTCGGGTTCAGCTTCTTGTTGCGGTTAGGGTTATGTTTAGGGTTGTTAGGAAAGAGTGAAGACGCAGAGTCCTGTTGAGTGTGGGGTTGCGTAAAGGCTCCCCCAGGGAGTTCAGGTGTACCCAAAGGCTTCCGCTGAGAGCACTTTTTGATGGCAGAAAGTGGCACCGTACGTGTTTTTTCGGGTCTAACTCGGGTTCAGCTTCTTGTTGCGGTTAGGGTTATGTTTAGGGTTGTTAGGAAAGAGTGAAGACGCAGAGTCCTGTTGAGTGTGGGGTTGCGTAAAGGCTCCCCCAGGGAGTTCAGGTGTACCCAAAGGCTTCCGCTGAGAGCACTTTTGGATGGCAGAAAGTGGCACCGTACGTGTTTTTTCGGGTCTAACTCGGGTTCAGCTTCTTGTTGCGGTTAGGGTTATGTTTAGGTTGTTAGGAAAGAGTGAAGACGCAGAGTCCTGTTGAGTGCGGGGTTGTGTAAAGGCTCCCCCAGGGAGTTCAGGTGTACCCAAAGGCTTCCGCTGAGAGCACTTTTTGATGGCAGAAAGATGCACCGTACGTGTTTTTTC
>NW_027663904.1:147500-150000 GCF_964034855.1 Anser brachyrhynchus
TTTAGGGTTGTTAGGAAAGAGTGAAGACGCAGAGTCCTGTTGAGTGTGGGGTTGCGTAAAGGCTCCCCCAGGGAGTTCAGGTGTACCCAAAGGCTTCCGCTGAGAGCACTTTTTGATGGCAGAAAGTGGCACCGTACATGTTTTTTCGGGTCTAACTCGGGTTGAGCTTCTTGTTGCGGTTAGGGTAATGTTTAGGGTTGTTAGGAAAGAGTGAAGACGCAGAGTCCTGTTGAGTGTGGGGTTGCGTAAAGGCTCCCCCAGGGAGTTCAGGTGTACCCAAAGGCTTCCGCTGAGAGCACTTTTTGATGGCAGAAAGTGGCACCGTACGTGTTTTTTCGGGTCTAAGTTGGGTTGAGCTTCTTGGTGCGGTTAGGGTTATGTTCAGGGTTGTTAGGAAAGAGTGAAGACGCAGAGTCCTGTTGAGTGTGGGGTTGCGTAAAGGCTCCCCCAGGGAGTTCAGGTGTACCCAAAGGCTTCCACTGAGAGCACTTTTTGATGGCAGAAAGTGGCACCGTACGTGTTTTTTCGGGTCTAACTCGGGTTCAGCTTCTTGTTGCGGTTAGGGTTATGTTTAGGGTTGTTAGGAAAGAGTGAAGACGCAGAGTCCTGTTGAGTGTGGGGTTGCGTAAAGGCTCCCCCAGGGAGTTCACGTGTACCCAAAGGCTTCCGCTGAGAGCACTTTTTGATGGCAGAAAGTGGCACCGTACGTGTTTTTTCGGGTCTAACTCGGGTTCAGCTTCTTGTTGCGGTTAGGGTTATGTTTAGGGTTGTTAGGAAAGAGTGAAGACGCAGAGTCCTGTTGAGTGTGGGGTTGCGTAAAGGCTCCCCCAGGGAGTTCAGGTGTACCCAAAGGCTTCCGCTGAGAGCACTTTTTGATGGCAGAAAGTGGCACCGTACGTGTTTTTTCGGGTCTAAGTTGGGTTGAGCTTCTTGGTGCGGTTAGGGTTATGTTCAGGGTTGTTAGGAAAGAGTGAAGACGCAGAGTCCTGTTGAGTGTGGGGTTGCGTAAAGGCTCCCCCAGGGAGTTCAGGTGTACCCAAAGGCTTCCACTGAGAGCACTTTTTGATGGCAGAAAGTGGCACCGTACGTGTTTTTTCGGGTCTAACTCGGGTTCAGCTTCTTGTTGCGGTTAGGGTTATGTTTAGGGTTGTTAGGAAAGAGTGAAGACGCAGAGTCCTGTTGAGTGTGGGGTTGCGTAAAGGCTCCCCCAGGGAGTTCACGTGTACCCAAAGGCTTCCGCTGAGAGCACTTTTTGATGGCAGAAAGTGGCACCGTACGTGTTTTTTCGGGTCTAACTCGGGTTCAGCTTCTTGTTGCGGTTAGGGTTATGTTTAGGGTTGTTAGGAAAGAGTGAAGACGCAGAGTCCTGTTGAGTGTGGGGTTGCGTAAAGGCTCCCCCAGGGAGTTCAGGTGTACCCAAAGGCTTCCGCTGAGAGCACTTTTTGATGGCAGAAAGTGGCACCGTACGTGTTTTTTCGGGTCTAACTCGGGTTCAGCTTCTTGTTGCGGTTAGGGTTATGTTTAGGGTTGTTAGGAAAGAGCGAAGACGCAGAGTCCTGTTGAGTGTGGGGTTGCGTAAAGGCTCCCCCAGGGAGTTCAGGTGTACCCAAAGGCTTCCGCTGAGAGCACTTTTTGATGGCAGAAAGTGGCACCGTACGTGTTTTTTCGGGTCTAACTCGGGTTCAGCTTCTTGTTGCGGTTAGGGTTATGTTTAGGGTTGTTAGGAAAGAGTGAAGACGCAGAGTCCTGTTGAGTGTGGGGTTGCGTAAAGGCTCCCCCAGGGAGTTCAGGTGTACCCAAAGGCTTCCGCTGAGAGCACTTTTGGATGGCAGAAAGTGGCACCGTACGTGTTTTTTCGGGTCTAACTCGGGTTCAGCTTCTTGTTGCGGTTAGGGTTATGTTTAGGGTTGTTAGGAAAGAGTGAAGACGCAGAGTCCTGTTGAGTGTGGGGTTGCGTAAAGGCTCCCCCAGGGAGTTCAGGTGTACCCAAAGGCTTCCGCTGAGAGCACTTTTTGATGGCAGAAAGTGGCACCGTACGTGTTTTTTCGGGTCTAACTCGGGTTCAGCTTCTTGTTGCGGTTAGGGTTATGTTCAGGGTTGTTAGGAAAGAGTGAAGACGCAGAGTCCTGTTGAGTGTGGGGTTGCGTAAAGGCTCCCCCAGGGAGTTCAGGTGTACCCAAAGGCTTCCACTGAGAGCACTTTTTGATGGCAGAAAGTGGCACCGTACGTGTTTTTTCGGGTCTAACTCGGGTTCAGCTTCTTGTTGCGGTTAGGGTTATGTTTAGGGTTGTTAGGAAAGAGTGAAGACGCAGAGTCCTGTTGAGTGTGGGGTTGCGTAAAGGCTCCCCCAGGGAGTTCAGGTGTACCCAAAGGCTTCCGCTGAGAGCACTTTTTGATGGCAGAAAGTGGCACCGTACGTGTTTTTTCGGGTCTAACTCGGGTTGAGCTTCTTGTTGCGGTTAGGGTTATGTTTAGGGTTGTTAGGAAAGAGTGAAGACGC
>NW_027663904.1:155000-165000 GCF_964034855.1 Anser brachyrhynchus
GGTTCAGCTTCTTGTTGCGGTTAGGGTTATGTTTAGGGTTGTTAGGAAAGAGTGAAGACGCAGAGTCCTGTTGAGTGTGGGGTTGCGTAAAGGCTCCCCCAGGGAGTTCAGGTGTACCCAAAGGCTTCCGCTGAGAGCACTTTTTGATGGCAGAAAGTGGCACCGTACGTGTTTTTTCGGGTCTAACTCGGGTTCAGCTTCTTGTTGCGGTTAGGGTTATGTTTAGGGTTGTTAGGAAAGAGTGAAGACGCAGAGTCCTGTTGAGTGTGGGCTTGCGTAAAGGCTCCCCCAGGGAGTTCAGGTGTACCCAAAGGCTTCCGCTGAGAGCACTTTTTGATGGCAGAAAGTGGCACCGTACGTGTTTTTTCGGGTCTAACTCGGGTTCATCTTCTTGTTGCGGTTAGGCTTATGTTTAGGGTTGTTAGGAAAGAGTGAAGACGCAGAGTCCTGTTGAGTGTGGGGTTGCGTAAAGGCTCCCCCAGGGAGTTCAGGTGTACCCAAAGGCTTCCGCTGAGAGCACTTTTGGAGGGCAGAAAGTGGCACCGTACGTGTTTTTTCGGGTCTAACTCGGGTTCAGCTTCTTGTTGCGGTTAGGGTTATGTTTAGGGTTGTTAGGAAAGAGTGAAGACGCAGAGTCCTGTTGAGTGTGGGGTTGCGTAAAGGCTCCCCCAGGGAGTTCAGGTGTACCCAAAGGCTTCTGCTGAGAGCACTTTTGGATGGCAGAAAGTGGCACCGTACGTGTTTTTTCGGGTCTAACTCGGGTTCAGCTTCTTGTTGCGGTTAGGGTTATGTTTAGGGTTGTTAGGAAAGAGTGAAGACGCAGAGTCCTGTTGAGTGTGGGGTTGCGTAAAGGCTCCCCCAGGGAGTTCAGGTGTACCCAAAGGCTTCCGCTGAGAGCACTTTTTGATGGCAGAAAGTGGCACCGTACGTGTTTTTTCGGGTCTAACTCGGGTTCAGCTTCTTGTTGCGGTTAGGGTTATGTTTAGGGTTGTTAGGAAAGAGTGAAGACGCAGAGTCCTGTTGAGTGTGGGGTTGCGTAAAGGCTCCCCCAGGGAGTTCAGGTGTACCCAAAGGCTTCCGCTGAGAGCACTTTTTGATGGCAGAAAGTGGCACCGTACGTGTTTTTTCGGGTCTAACTCGGGTTCAGCTTCTTGTTGCGGTTAGGGTTATGTTTAGGGTTGTTAGGAAAGAGTGAAGACGCAGAGTCCTGTTGAGTGTGGGGTTGCGTAAAGGCTCCCCCAGGGAGTTCAGGTGTACCCAAAGGCTTCCGCTGAGAGCACTTTTTGATGGCAGAAAGTGGCACCGTACGTGTTTTTTCGGGTCTAACTCGGGTTCAGCTTCTTGTTGCGGTTAGGGTTATGTTTAGGGTTGTTAGGAAAGAGTGAAGACGCAGAGTCCTGTTGAGTGTGGGGTTGCGTAAAGGCTCCCCCAGGGAGTTCAGGTGTACCCAAAGGCTTCCGCTGAGAGCACTTTTGGATGGCAGAAAGTGGCACCGTACGTGTTTTTTCGGGTCTAACTCGGGTTGAGCTTCTTGTTGCGGTTAGGGTTATGTTTAGGGTTGTTAGGAAAGAGTGAAGACGCAGAGTCCTGTTGAGTGTGGGGTTGCGTAAAGGCTCCCCCAGGGAGTTCAGGTGTACCCAAAGGCTTCCGCTGAGAGCACTTTTTGATGGCAGAAAGTGGCACCGTACGTGTTTTTTCGGGTCTAACTCGGGTTGAGCTTCTTGTTGCGGTTAGGGTTATGTTTAGGGTTGTTAGGAAAGAGTGAAGACGCAGAGTCCTGTTGAGTGTGGGGTTGCGTAAAGGCTCCGCCAGGGAGTTCAGGTGTACCCAAAGGCTTCCGCTGAGAGCACTTTTTGATGGCAGAAAGTGGCACCGTACGTGTTTTTTCGGGTCTAACTCGGGTTCAGCTTCTTGTTGCGGTTAGGCTTATGTTTAGGGTTGTTAGGAAAGAGTGAAGACGCAGAGTCCTGTTGAGTGTGGGGTTGCGTAAAGGCTCCCCCAGGGAGTTCAGGTGTACCCAAAGGCTTCCGCTGAGAGCACTTTTTGATGGCAGAAAGTGGCACCGTACGTGTTTTTTCGGGTCTAACTCGGGTTCAGCTTCTTGTTGCGGTTAGGGTTATGTTTAGGGTTGTTAGGAAAGAGTGAAGACGCAGAGTCCTGTTGAGTGTGGCGTTGCGTAAAGGCTCCCCCAGGGAGTTCAGGTGTACCCAAAGGCTTCCGCTGAGAGCACTTTTTGATGGCAGAAAGTGGCACCGTACATGTTTTTTCGGGTCTAACTCGGGTTGAGCTTCTTGTTGCGGTTAGGGTTATGTTTAGGGTTGTTAGGAAAGAGTGAAGACGCAGAGTCCTGTTGAGTGTGGGGTTGCGTAAAGGCTCCCCCAGGGAGTTCAGGTGTACCCAAAGGCTTCCGCTGAGAGCACTTTTTGATGGCAGAAAGTGGCACCGTACGTGTTTTTTCGGGTCTAACTCGGGTTCAGCTTCTTGTTGCGGTTAGGGTTATGTTTAGGGTTGTTAGGAAAGAGTGAAGACGCAGAGTCCTGTTGAGTGTGGGGTTGCGTAAAGGCTCCCCCAGGGAGTTCAGGTGTACCCAAAGGCTTCCGCTGAGAGCACTTTTTGATGGCAGAAAGTGGCACCGTACGTGTTTTTTCGGGTCTAACTCGGGTTCAGCTTCTTGTTGCGGTTAGGGTTATGTTTAGGGTTGTTAGGAAAGAGTGAAGACGCAGAGTCCTGTTGAGTGTGGGGTTGCGTAAAGGCTCCCCCAGGGAGTTCAGGTGTACCCAAAGGCTTCCGCTGAGAGCACTTTTTGATGGCAGAAAGTGGCACCGTACGTGTTTTTTCGGGTCTAACTCGGGTTCAGCTTCTTGTTGCGGTTAGGGTTATGTTTAGGGTTGTTAGGAAAGAGTGAAGACGCAGAGTCCTGTTGAGTGTGGGGTTGTGTAAAGGCTCCCCCAGGGAGTTCAGGTGTACCCAAAGGCTTCCGCTGAGAGCACTTTTTGATGGCAGAAAGTGGCACCGTACGTGTTTTTTCGGGTCTAACTCGGGTTCAGCTTCTTGTTGCGGTTAGGGTTATGTTTAGGGTTGTTAGGAAAGAGTGAAGACGCAGAGTCCTGTTGAGTGTGGGGTTGCGTAAAGGCTCCCCCAGGGAGTTCAGGTGTACCCAAAGGCTTCCGCTGAGAGCACTTTTTGATGGCAGAAAGTGGCACCGTACGTGTTTTTTCGGGTCTAACTCGGGTTCAGCTTCTTGTTGCGGTTAGGGTTATGTTTAGGGTTGTTAGGAAAGAGTGAAGACGCAGAGTCCTGTTGAGTGTGGGGTTGCGTAAAGGCTCCCCCAGGGAGTTCAGGTGTACCCAAAGGCTTCCGCTGAGAGCACTTTTTGATGGCAGAAAGTGGCACCGTACGTGTTTTTTCGGGTCTAACTCGGGTTCAGCTTCTTGTTGCGGTTAGGGTTATGTTTAGGGTTGTTAGGAAAGAGTGAAGACGCAGAGTCCTGTTGAGTGTGGGGTTGCGTAAAGGCTCCCCCAGGGAGTTCAGGTGTACCCAAAGGCTTCCGCTGAGAGCACTTTTTGATGGCAGAAAGTGGCACCGTACGTGTTTTTTCGGGTCTAACTCGGGTTCAGCTTCTTGTTGCGGTTAGGGTTATGTTTAGGGTTGTTAGGAAAGAGTGAAGACGCAGAGTCCTGTTGAGTGTGGGGTTGCGTAAAGGCTCCCCCAGGGAGTTCAGGTGTACCCAAAGGCTTCCGCTGAGAGCACTTTTTGATGGCAGAAAGTGGCACCGTCCGTGTTTTTTCGGGTCTAACTCGGGTTCAGCTTCTTGTTGCGGTTAGGGTTATGTTTAGGGTTGTTAGGAAAGAGTGAAGACGCAGAGTCCTGTTGAGTGTGGGGTTGCGTAAAGGCTCCCCCAGGGAGTTCAGGTGTACCCAAAGGCTTCCGCTGAGAGCACTTTTTGATGGCAGAAAGTGGCACCGTACGTGTTTTTTCGGGTCTAACTCGGGTTCAGCTTCTTGTTGCGGTTAGGGTTATGTTTAGGGTTGTTAGGAAAGAGTGAAGACGCAGAGTCCTGTTGAGTGTGGGGTTGCGTAAAGACTCCCCCAGGGAGTTCAGGTGTACCCAAAGGCTTCCGCTGAGAGCACTTTTTGATGGCAGAAAGTGGCACCGTACGTGTTTTTTCGGGTCTAACTCGGGTTCAGCTTCTTGTTGCGGTTAGGGTTATGTTTAGGGTTGTTAGGAAAGAGTGAAGACGCAGAGTCCTGTTGAGTGTGGGGTTGCGTAAAGGCTCCCCCAGGGAGTTCAGGTGTACCCAAAGGCTTCCGCTGAGAGCACTTTTTGATGGCAGAAAGTGGCACCGTACGTGTTTTTTCGGGTCTAACTCGGGTTCAGCTTCTTGTTGCGGTTAGGGTTATGTTTAGGGTTGTTAGGAAAGAGTGAAGACGCAGAGTCCTGTTGAGTGTGGGGTTGCGTAAAGGCTCCCCCAGGGAGTTCAGGTGTACCCAAAGGCTTCCGCTGAGAGCACTTTTTGATGGCAGAAAGTGGCACCGTACGTGTTTTTTCGGGTCTAACTCGGGTTCAGCTTCTTGTTGCGGTTAGGGTTACGTTTAGGATTGTTAGGAAAGAGTGAAGACGCAGAGTCCTGTTGAGTGTGGGGTTGCGTAAAGGCTCCCCCAGGGAGTTCAGGTGTACCCAAAGGCTTCCGCTGAGAGCACTTTTTGATGGCAGAAAGTGGCACCGTACGTGTTTTTTCGGGTCTAACTCGGGTTCAGCTTCTTGTTGCGGTTAGGGTTATGTTTAGGGTTGTTAGGAAAGAGTGAAGACGCAGAGTCCTGTTGAGTGTGGGGTTGCGTAAAGGCTCCCCCAGGGAGTTCAGGTGTACCCAAAGGCTTCCGCTGAGAGCACTTTTTGATGGCAGAAAGTGGCACCGTACGTGTTTTTTCGGGTCTAACTCGGGTTCAGCTTCTTGTTGCGGTTAGGGTTATGTTTAGGGTTGTTAGGAAAGAGTGAAGACGCAGAGTCCTGTTGAGTGTGGGGTTGCGTAAAGGCTCCCCCAGGGAGTTCAGGTGTACCCAAAGGCTTCCGCTGAGAGCACTTTTTGATGGCAGAAAGTGGCACCGTACGTGTTTTTTCGGGTCTAACTCGGGTTCAGCTTCTTGTTGCGGTTAGGGTTATGTTTAGGGTTGTTAGGAAAGAGTGAAGACGCAGAGTCCTGTTGAGTGTGGGGTTGCGTAAAGGCTCCCCCAGGGAGTTCAGGTGTACCCAAAGGCTTCCGCTGAGAGCACTTTTTGATGGCAGAAAGTGGCACCGTACGTGTTTTTTCGGGTCTAACTCGGGTTCAGCTTCTTGTTGCGGTTAGGGTTATGTTTAGGGTTGTTAGGAAAGAGTGAAGACGCAGAGTCCTGTTGAGTGTGGGGTTGCGTAAAGACTCCCCCAGGGAGTTCAGGTGTACCCAAAGGCTTCCGCTGAGAGCACTTTTTGATGGCAGAAAGTGGCACCGTACGTGTTTTTTCGGGTCTAACTCGGGTTCAGCTTCTTGTTGCGGTTAGGGTTATGTTTAGGGTTGTTAGGAAAGAGTGAAGACGCAGAGTCCTGTTGAGTGTGGGGTTGCGTAAAGGCTCCCCCAGGGAGTTCAGGTGTACCCAAA
This sequence comes from Anser brachyrhynchus, assembly GCF_964034855.1. Classification (NCBI taxonomy): domain Eukaryota; kingdom Metazoa; phylum Chordata; class Aves; order Anseriformes; family Anatidae; genus Anser; species Anser brachyrhynchus. The sequence continues at coordinate 160,633 of NW_027663904.1, forward strand.
GGCTTCCGCTGAGAGCACTTTTTGATGGCAGAAAGTGGCACCGTACGTGTTTTTTCGGGTCTAACTCGGGTTCAGCTTCTTGTTGCGGTTAGGGTTATGTTTAGGGTTGTTAGGAAAGAGTGAAGACGCAGAGTCCTGTTGAGTGTGGGGTTGCGTAAAGGCTCCCCCAGGGAGTTCAGGTGTACCCAAAGGCTTCCGCTGAGAGCACTTTTTGATGGCAGAAAGTGGCACCGTACGTGTTTTTTCGGGTCTAACTCGGGTTCAGCTTCTTGTTGCGGTTAGGCTTATGTTTAGGGTTGTTAGGAAAGAGTGAAGACGCAGAGTCCTGTTGAGTGTGGGGTTGCGTAAAGGCTCCCCCAGGGAGTTCAAGTGTACCCAAAGGCTTCCGCTGAGAGCACTTTTTGATGGCAGAAAGTGGCACCGTACGTGTTTTTTCGGGTCTAACTCGGGTTGAGCTTCTTGTTGCGGTTAGGGTTATGTTTAGGGTTGTTAGGAAAGAGTGAAGACGCAGAGTCCTGTTGAGTGTGGGGTTGCGTAAAGGCTCCCCCAGGGAGTTCAGGTGTACCCAAAGGCTTCCGCTGAGAGCACTTTTTGATGGCAGAAAGTGGCACCGTACATGTTTTTTCGGGTCTAACTCGGGTTGAGCTTCTTGTTGCGGTTAGGGTTATGTTTAGGGTTGTTAGGAAAGAGTGAAGACGCAGAGTCCTGTTGAGTGTGGGGTTGCGTAAAGGCTCCCCCAGGGAGTTCAGGTGTACCCAAAGGCTTCCGCTGAGAGCACTTTTTGATGGCAGAAAGTGGCACCGTACGTGTTTTTTCGGGTCTAACTCGGGTTGAGCTTCTTGTTGCGGTTAGGGTTATGTTTAGGGTTGTTAGGAAAGAGTGAAGACGCAGAGTCCTGTTGAGTGTGGGGTTGCGTAAAGGCTCCCCCAGGGAGTTCAGGTGTACCCAAAGGCTTCCGCTGAGAGCACTTTTTGATGGCAGAAAGTGGCACCGTACGTGTTTTTTCGGGTCTAACTCGGGTTCAGCTTCTTGTTGCGGTTAGGGTTATGTTTAGGGTTGTTAGGAAAGAGTGAAGACGCAGAGTCCTGTTGAGTGCGGGGTTGCGTAAAGGCTCCCCCAGGGAGTTCAGGTGTACCCAAAGGCTTCCGCTGAGAGCACTTTTTGATGGCAGAAAGTGGCACCGTACGTGTTTTTTCGGGTCTAACTCGGGTTGAGCTTCTTGTTGCGGTTAGGGTTATGTTTAGGGTTGTTAGGAAAGAGTGAAGACGCAGAGTCCTGTTGAGTGTGGGGTTGCGTAAAGGCTCCCCCAGGGAGTTCAGGTGTACCCAAAGGCTTCCGCTGAGAGCACTTTTTGATGGCAGAAAGTGGCACCGTACGTGTTTTTTCGGGTCTAACTCGGGTTCAGCTTCTTGTTGCGGTTAGGGTTATGTTTAGGGTTGTTAGGAAAGAGTGAAGACGCAGAGTCCTGTTGAGTGTGGGGTTGCGTAAAGGCTCCCCCAGGGAGTTCAGGTGTACCCAAAGGCTTCCGCTGAGAGCACTTTTTGATGGCAGAAAGTGGCACCGTACGTGTTTTTTCGGGTCTAACTCGGGTTCAGCTTCTTGTTGCGGTTAGGGTTATGTTTAGGGTTGTTAGGAAAGAGTGAAGACGCAGAGTCCTGTTGAGTGTGGGGTTGCGTAAAGGCTCCCCCAGGGAGTTCAGGTGTACCCAAAGGCTTCCGCTGAGAGCACTTTTTGATGGCAGAAAGTGGCACCGTACGTGTTTTTTCGGGTCTAACTCGGGTTCAGCTTCTTGTTGCGGTTAGGGTTATGTTTAGGGTTGTTAGGAAAGAGTGAAGACGCAGAGTCCTGTTGAGTGTGGGGTTGCGTAAAGGCTCCCCCAGGGAGTTCAGGTGTACCCAAAGGCTTCCGCTGAGAGCACTTTTTGATGGCAGAAAGTGGCACCGTACGTGTTTTTTCGGGTCTAACTCGGGTTGAGCTTCTTGTTGCGGTTAGGGTTATGTTTAGGGTTGTTAGGAAAGAGTGAAGACGCAGAGTCCTGTTGAGTGTGGGGTTGCGTAAAGGCTCCCCCAGGGAGTTCAGGTGTACCCAAAGGCTTCCGCTGAGAGCACTTTTTGATGGCAGAAAGTGGCACCGTACGTGTTTTTTCGGGTGTAACTCGGGTTCAGCTTCTTGTTGCGGTTAGGGTTATGTTTAGGGTTGTTAGGAAAGAGTGAAGACGCAGAGTCCTGTTGAGTGTGGGGTTGCGTAAAGGCTCCCCCAGGGAGTTCAGGTGTACCCAAAGGATTCCTCTGAGAGCACTTTTTGATGGCAGAAAGATGCACCGTACGTGTTTTTTCGGGTCTAACTCGGGTTGAGCTTTTTGTTCCTGTTAGGGTTATGTTTAGGGTTGTTAGGAAAGAGTGAAGACGCAGAGTCCTGTTGAGTGTGGGGTTGCGTAAAGGCTCCCCCAGGGAGTTCAGGTGTACCCAAAGGCTTCCGCTGAGAGCACTTTTGGATGGCAGAAAGTGGCACCGTACGTGTTTTTTCGGGTCTAACTCGGGTTCAGCTTCTTGTTGCGGTTAGGGTTATGTTTAGGGTTGTTAGGAAAGAGTGAAGACGCAGAGTCCTGTTGAGTGCGGGGTTGCGTAAAGGCTCCCCCAGGGAGTTCAGGTGTACCCAAAGGCTTCCGCTGAGAGCACTTTTTGATGGCAGAAAGTGGCACCGTACGTGTTTTTTCGGGTCTAACTCGGGTTCAGCTTCTTGTTGCGGTTAGGGTTATGTTTAGGGTTGTTAGGAAAGAGTGAAGACGCAGAGTCCTGTTGAGTGTGAGGTTGCGTAAAGGCTCCCCCAGGGAGTTCAGGTGTACCCAAAGGCTTCCGCTGAGAGCACTTTTTGATGGCAGAAAGTGGCACCGTACGTGTTTTTTCGGGTCTAACTCGGGTTCAGCTTCTTGTTGCGGTTAGGGTTATGTTTAGGGTTGTTAGGAAAGAGTGAAGACGCAGAGTCCTGTTGAGTGTGGGGTTGCGTAAAGGCTCCCCCAGGGAGTTCAGGTGTACCCAAAGGCTTCCGCTGAGAGCACTTTTTGATGGCAGAAAGTGGCACCGTACGTGTTTTTTCGGGTCTAACTCGGGTTCAGCTTCTTGTTGCGGTTAGGGTTATGTTTAGGGTTGTTAGGAAAGAGCGAAGACGCAGAGTCCTGTTTAGTGTGGGGTTGCGTAAAGGCTCCCCCAGGGAGTTCAGGTGTACCAAAAGGCTTCCGCTGAGAGCACTTTTTGATGGCAGAAAGTGGCACCGTACGTGTTTTTTCGGGTCTAACTCGGGTTCAGCTTCTTGTTGCGGTTAGGGTTATGTTTAGGGTTGTTAGGAAAGAGTGAAGACTCAGAGTCCTGTTGAGTGTGGGGTTGCGTAAAGGCTCCCCCAGGGAGTTCAGGTGTACCCAAAGGCTTCCGCTGAGAGCACTTTTTGATGGCAGAAAGTGGCACCGTACGTGTTTTTTCGGGTCTAACTCGGGTTCAGCTTCTTGTTGCGGTTAGGGTTATGTTTAGGGTTGTTAGGAAAGAGTGAAGACGCAGAGTCCTGTTGAGTGTGGGGTTGCGTAAAGGCTCCCCCAGGGAGTTCAGGTGTACCCAAAGGCTTCCGCTGAGAGCACTTTTGGATGGCAGAAAGTGGCACCGTACGTGTTTTTTCGGGTCTAACTCGGGTTGAGCTTCTTGTTGCGGTTAGGGTTATGTTTAGGGTTGTTAGGAAAGAGTGAAGACGCAGAGTCCTGTTGAGTGTGGGGTTGCGTAAAGGCTCCGCCAGGGAGTTCAGGTGTACCCAAAGGCTTCCGCTGAGAGCACTTTTTGATGGCAGAAAGTGGCACCGTACGTGTTTTTTCGGGTCTAACTCGGGTTCAGCTTCTTGTTGCGGTTAGGGTTATGTTTAGGGTTGTTAGGAAAGAGTGAAGGCGCAGAGTCCTGTTGAGTGTGGGGTTGCGTAAAGGCTCCCCCAGGGAGTTCAGGTGTACCCAAAGGCTTCCGCTGAGAGCACTTTTTGATGGCAGAAAGTGGCACCGTACGTGTTTTTTCGGGTCTAACTCGGGTTCAGCTTCTTGTTGCGGTTAGGGTTATGTTTAGGGTTATTAGGAAAGAGTGAAGACGCAGAGTCCTGTTGAGTGTGGGGTTGCGTAAAGACTCCCCCAGGGAGTTCAGGTGTACCCAAAGGCTTCCGCTGAGAGCACTTTTTGATGGCAGAAAGTGGCACCGTACGTGTTTTTTCGGGTCTAACTCGGGTTCAGCTTCTTGTTGCGGTTAGGGTTATGTTTAGGGTTGTTAGGAAAGAGTGAAGACGCAGAGTCCTGTTGAGTGTGGGGTTGCGTAAAGGCTCCCCCAGGGAGTTCAGGTGTACCCA